>NW_013666819.1:63374-74657 GCF_000517525.1 Limulus polyphemus
TATATATATATATATATATATATATATATATATATATATATATATATATATATAGTTGCTAAAGGCCCAGGAAACATGAATGATTTCAGCTGTCTACTCTTCACCAAATGATCACTTCAGAAAAAATATGAGAAACAAGTGTTATTGTTGAGTAACTTGGATATGACACAAATAAGAGCCTTACATCTTAATGTGGGCTAGAAGAGATTCAGTGTTGGCCAAGGTTAAAAAATATTTACCAAAGGGATGGCTGAGTGGTTGTAGAAGCTCTTTGTAGTTTGCCTGTTACTCATAATTATGACTACTTATTATTAAGTGTAGAATTTAAGCAGCTCTTCTGGTAGAAGTTATTACATAAAAAAGAAATCTGAGCTCAGTGTGGAAGATGATTGTTCATTATGGGGAGCATGAATTATTATCCCTCAGTAAGGGTGTGTGACCTAGTAATTAATTAACTACATCAAACACACAGAAATGACTGAAATGAAATGGCTTGCTGAAAGTTACATTTGGTGGCCTAAAAATGGATAAGTACATTCAAAATAAAGTGTAACCATGTTCAGCTTGTTAAGAGAACAGAAATGTTCAAGCAACAGTGTGATTCCCTTCTTGAGAATGGTCAGAAAAGCTATGAAAAAGTTTATGTTATGTTGACCTGATTTAAGGAAGAATGTGAAGAATAGCAACTTCTTTTTTCTTGTTTTTGGTTTTGTTTAACGTTCATTCATTATTCCTTCTATCGTTTATTTTACATATAAAATTTTAGTTACATTAGAATGCAAACTCACCTTCTAGCTGATCACGTTTATTTTGAATAATTATATATTCAAGGTTGTTCAGTTTAATCAGTTTGTGTTATGATTCATGAAAATAATCAATTAATTGAAATGAGCATTTATAACTATTATTCGATTATTCCAACTATCTAAGTGAGAATAATCGATTAACGAACCAAAAAATTTATGAATTACCAAATTCCACTAATCGACCAGCTATAGCTATCACAAGCAATGGTCTTTTGTATTTAATAAAAGGACCATTACAAGTCGGTGACAAGATCCAAGATTTTTTTTTAGCATACTTCAGATGTTAATGTCCAATGGTAGCATCTTGGTGTTATTAATAAAAGTGAGTTCAAAATATCATGTTTATACAGTTGCAGTGTTACAGAAATTCCACAAAAAATATATAATTTTTTTTAATAAACCTAAAACAACAAGAGGAATATTTAAAACATCAAAACCCTGTTTGCATTCAGCAAGAATGAAGAAATGAGTGGTATGATAGTTATAAATCCACTCCAGCAGTAAGCATGAAGTAATAAGTGTTACGATAGCTGTAAAGCCACTCCAGCAGTAAGCATGAAATAATGTTTGTCATGATAGTCATAAAGCCACTCCATCATCAAGTATGCAGTAATATGTGGTATGACAATCATACACGCCAGCAAATGTTTCAAAATATGAAGTAGCTTAAGCATGGGTAAAGTTTTCACACAGTACACACAAGAAATGAGCTTTATTTTAGTTCATTAAGTCCATATGGTTTGTCAAAATGCTCAGCCTTTACATACCAAACATGAAAAATAAATTATTAAAAACATCATAAGCCATTAGTACAACATTTCTAAGTAGCCACAAAAAAAAAAAAAAATCTTCAAAATATACACTGGTCAATGTTTTCTATATAAAAAAAAATGTTACACTTTCTTCTTTGCAGTGTTTATATAAAAATACAAATATTCAATGCTTTCAAAATATTTAGTTTTCAGCATAATAATAAATCAAAACTATTTTTGTACTTCTGATGGATGATGGATAGAGAAGTTCCTTGTTTGATTTTTATGAACAAAAGCCTGCTGAAAAATGTGAACTGACTGAAAAGAAAAAACATTTGTTACCACCCACTTCAAAATATTTACAAAAAATATAAAAAGCAATATTAGTGCATGAAACTATGTAGTAATATTGATTATACACTAGTTCCTTGCAACTCGAAATCATGACAAAATAAAAATCCTACACAAACCTTTTCTTTATTAGCTCAGTACAGTGTAGCTCATTTCATACCTTTCTATGCTATTAGACTTGTTGAAGTATAAACAACACAAAATCAAGTGACAAGTATTTAAGCTGGCTAAGATTATTCCTTACAAATTAACACTTACCAAAATGTTACAAACCTAATAATTTGTTAAATTCTTGGCACAAAGTAATATATTTTTAGTCAAGGGTCAAAATGACACTCCATAATGGAAACACATCGAATGTGTCAAATAATTTAATCATATTTTATTGTACGGTACAGTACAATATTGCTATTTTCTGAATTAATTTAAAAACACAGACGGTAGCTATAGTAATGCTGGAAATACTGTCATATCCTATGGTGAATAGATATAAACAAAATCTTAATTTAACCAAGCTTACAAGCACTATTTGCAAAAATTTAAGAGCAACATTTATGGATCAATTCAGGAATTTTAAGAAAATGTACCCAAATTTTAAGGTATATTTTACAATTAGTTACAAAGGAAACTTACCTTTTCATTAAATCAAAGTAAATGTTTAACTTGTAGATAAGTCTCATTTTGCTTTTTAACCATTTTTTTATGACTTGTTATTCAACTAAAAATTACTAAGTTAGTATCATCAGAGATAAAAATATGAGCATGAATAACATATTTCTTATTGCAAACTTGCTTATAATGCATTCTTTCATTTAATATATAGCAAAAAAATCTAAACATGATAATTCAAACAGTAATGGAATGATTCTTGTTATGGAAGTTCTGTATTGTTGGTGTACAATATGCTAGCTAGCTTGAACAAAACAATAAACTTCAAAATATTATCAATTATAAACTGAAAACTCATAAACTATTTGTTCATATTTAAATTATTCAGTAGTGAATTTCATTCCTTTTTATAAACATAACGCCTTAAAATGTGTGGTCAAGTAAGTACTACAAGTATTGAACAATTTCTTGTTGGAGAAAAAAAAATACTCAAATTGTTTTCTTGAAACTTTGAAAAGTCATCAAACACTTTACTGTTTTTAGCATCAATATTAGCCCTTTCCATTCTATTTGTCTCTGTCTGAAGTCTTATTTCATTCATTTTCTTTCTGGCTACTTCAGTAAGTCCTTGTACTGTGCCTGGCTCATCTAAATTCTTAACTTAAAGGGCCTTTTCAAGCCTCATCAAATAACTTTTCTGCTTATCTTAATTTCTCTCCCAATTTTGTATATTCTTCTGCCATAAATTTTTCTTTATCTCAGAGTTTTCTTTCTTCAATCTTTCTGCTATTGTCTTTGTTATAGGTATTTTTTGAACTTTTCCATCACAAACATTAACTGCATCTCTCACTGTTCAAAGCCCATTGATGAAACTATCTGACAGAAGTATCCTTTCATTTGTCACAACTTTCTTGTTTTAAGATAAATTCCTCCCAAACTCTGCATTGACATAAGCTTGATTTCAAGTTTGGTTAAAACACTGAATTTTTAACCCTCCATTAGAAAATTAGTATTGCATAACATTCTACCAATAATAATTCACTCTAATGTCTTTGCCATTCTCACCTTCATTACAGCATCTAGAAATGTCTTCTAGTTGATATATTTTCGACTCATCTGTCAACTGTGCAACTTCATGTGTTTGAAAAATCTGTGGGATTTCCAGTGCAATATTCTTGATTTTCATAGCTCCATTCTTTTCTTTCTCCATCAGTGGGTGAAGACGTGTCATATCTCTGAGCAGATCATTATCTGAAGGAAGTCTTTCCTGCAAGTATTTCATCACAGTTTGCAAGAATTGTTTCATGTTTATGAGAGCAAGTTTTGACGTAAGATGCTTCTTCTGTATTAGTGATCTAGTTGACTCACCAATTACTGTGTTTAATTGATTTATCTTCCTTATCAACATCAATCTGTTAAAGTTTTCTTCTATTCTGTGCCCAGACAACACTGCTTTCTAAGAATCTTAGCATCAATGACTAGAGTATATCAGACATTTCTGAATGTAGAATATGGATTAACAGATCTTCAAAAATCAATCATAAAGACTTTGCAGACGTAGAAGAAAATGATTCTATCAACGTTGATGGAGTTTTTACTAACTGACAGATATAAAGATAATTTTCATTGTTTTCAAGTAGCTTGTTTGTTTCAGCCTTCTTTGGTAGATCTGTTAAGAAAACTGTTCTATAGGTTTTCAGTTCTTAAGAATTCATTGCAATGCTGGTAAAAGTATCAGCCACCTGCACTGTATTTGTCTTATGAGAAGTTCATCAAATCTTAGGTTACCTTATAAACCTTCTCTTTTGCATGGTGATGACTTAAAAAGGTAGGATAAGTCAACTGCAAGTTCCTCAGCCATTCTACCAAAACTTACAAACCTATCCAAAAGAAATTGTGAACAATGTGCAGGTTGCATGGTATTAAACCTGGAAAGTCTGATGATTTTACTTTCTAATCTATCTTGCTCCAAACTGTCTTATTAACATTAGGGCAGTTTGATCTTCAATTAAGTAATTTATTAAGTGGTATGTGGAATCCAGCTTCTTGAAGTGTGTCAATGATGGCATTAGGAATATCTGATCCCAGTGCATGCCCAAACAAGTGATTTCAAGAACTGTAGTACTATCTCTCTTTTTTTCTTCTTATCTGATTAATAATGAACAAGGAGATCCCAGTGTTTACAGATTTGAGAGTTACTAGTTTCATCATACTGTAATACAAAGGCTAGCACATTTGAAATCCTGCCACATAACATCTTTCTAACCCATCTGAAATAAGATCTTACTTAAGCTTATTGTGAAATTGTCTGCAATAACATTACCAGGAAACATATTTTTAAAAAGGTCTGGTAAGCCATCACATCATTAGTAGGAGTAATTGCTATGTGCAACTATATTCCCCAAAATACTTCTGCTTGTATTACAGATTCTTTAGTACTTGGATCAACAGCTGTATAAGATGATTGCTGTACTTTATTAGACCTGTTCTATACCTAGAGGCAGTTTTTCCATTGCTAGAAGTTTGAGATTGAGATATAGTTTTTACAGTGAAAAGTCTCTGTGTTGTGTCAAACTTGTCCTTTGCCACGTCCTGGCGTTTGAATCCTTTAAATTGTATAAGAACTTTAAATAAAAGTCCAAAGATACAGCTTTTGAGTGGATTGTTTATTTTTATTTAACTTTTTTTACAATGTTTTGGACACTCATGTGGCCATCATCAGGTAACTGTCTCTATTTTGTGAAATGCTGAGCGAGCATTTTGTTCCAATTTAGAAAACATATAGGGTGACACCTGTGTTTTGATTTAAATTAGATCTTAGTTCATGAATAATTAATACTTCTTTTATTTTTATATTAAAGTTGTTCTCATTGCATAATATATTAAAGTTGTTAATGTTAATTGGATGTATAGTTTTGACGTAATCTCCATGTATACAATTATATCAAAAGATGAATCAACAAACAAATTGTTTATACATTAAGTTTAAATTTCTTCTCTCTCTCTCTCTCTATATATATATATACAACTAAAAAATAAGCATTGCCATTAAGGGAAATCTAAAACAGTCAGTTATAACCTAACAAATTTGATTAATGTAACTACCAATTCAGATTAGAGCTGGGCAATTTAACTGATTACCTATGAACAGAGATTACATCAATTAGTGTCACATAAACTAATCAGTTAATTGAAATTAAATTAGTGTTTCAGATTATTACCTTTTTTAATTATTCAAACAATTTATTTGTTGTTAAGCAGAAACCTACATAATGGGTGGATGTTTTGTGATTTAAGGGTTTGGTGATGATTCCCATTGGCACTAAATTTAAGATTCCTGTCTTTGTTATTGCAAAGCTACTAAAGCTGTCTGCCACTGTCACTAATTTTGAACTGCTAAGTCCAGGGATAAAATCCAATGGCAACTCTCTGGTTGCTTACTTATTAAATAAAGTGTAAATTTACTGTTTTTTTACACTGTATTATCACTATTATGTTTCTAAATTTTAAATGTTTGCTTTTAGCTGTTTTTACTTTCATATAAATCACATTACTAGAAATAAAGATACAAACTTTGAAATTTTGGATTATTATACAACTGAGCAACTCAATGATTTTGTAGGCTTTCTAACTGATTTTATTAGTAAAGTTACTAGTAGTGTATAGTTAAAAGTAAACAAAAAACAACAACATATATATAAATTTAATAGTGCTAGTAGAGGTCTTCCCCCTAATAATTTTGTTGTCTGTAGATATAACAACTTGTTGATTTTTTTATAGAATATTAGTGCACATCCCAAAGAATAACTATTTTTACTAAGAAACTATCACCCCTAGAGAATATGTTATCCAGTTCTTGATTTTCAAGCATTCTCTTAGTTTTTGTACAGACCTTGGTTAAAACCTTGCTAAAGTGTCACATCAAGCAGTTTAAACATTCACTAATAAAACAAACTTTTGAAAATAGCTATAATTAATAAAAAGCAAGAATTAGACTATCACACATAGGTTTAAAAGCTTTTATAGTTTCTGTAAACATTCCTTTCATTGCAAATAGTGAAATCATTTGTGTGTTAAATTATACCTGTTTGAAAGTTACAGAAATTGTCTTCAATGAGAATACATCAGATAATTTGAGTTAAGGGTTGAATGGACAACAAAGAAAACTTTATTAAACGTTTAACATAGTAACAAGTGTATGATGTTTGGAGAAGATTTCTGTCATTATCAGGTTTAAGTAGTTTACCTATTATACACAGAAATACAGTACAAAGCAAATAAACCACATGACCAGATTGCTTAAGGTTTAATAAAGGTATTTTCTTGTTGTTTGGTTCTTTGCTTAAATACGGTGTTTTTATTTTTAATAGATATATTATGGTTTTACTAAGTTGCAATGTTGGTAAACACGAGTTTCTTTTTTATTATGTTCACCAAATAAAATTATTACAAAATCAAATAAGTTTACTGTTTAGTTAGCATGGTAGGTGATTGCAAAATATTCTGATGGCTCAGATCTTTATTGAATATCAGTTTTGTGTTTATCCTATAAAACCAATGTACATAAATAAATTGTCTAACTGGCTTTTTAATTATTTGTCCCTGTAATTGTAGCATGTGTTAACTAAAAACAATATTACCCATAAAATAGGGAATGTTAATAATACGTGTGTGAAAATTTTAAGAAAAAAAAAAGTTTTCACAAATGTGTAAATGGTGACCTTCAGAAGATGTCTATCATATGAAATCAAGGGTAATTTGAAAATTACTTAAAAAAACAAATGTAAAAGAAAATAGGGAACTAATACCGTGTCAGAATAATATATTGGTTGAAAAAAATTAAGACTGTAGAACACACACACACACATATATATATATATATATTGCTTGTACAGGCTATATGTGGAGTGGCATACTAATCAATTAGCAAATACCACTAATCGTCAAGATGTAATTCAGGTTATATTGTCCATAATTATTGAATCTTGGATTCTCTCAATATTTGAGAGATTTCACTACGGCAGTGAAAGACACGGTGCTACAACTCTCCTTCTTATAAACAGGTATGAATAAAAGAAGCAGAAATTTATTCCCTCAGCTGTTTTTCATTTAGAATATTTTAGAAAGATTTTCATAAAAAAACAACAAAAAACAACTAATTACAATATTCTATTGATGATATAAACTATAACTTTCTTTGTAAAGTATGCTAATGATGATGAGAATTTACAAAAAAACTGGCTTGGGATAAAACCTGCACAATATTTAACTAGAAAGTAAAAGTTTTCATTTTTCACAAGAAATGCAAAATGTTAGGAATTTCATAAAATGATTACAGCATTTTACAAAAAAAAACAGCAACTTTTTAAAACGTTTTTAATGAATTTTAGGGCCACTTGAAAGACTGTCTAAAAAAAATTCACCATTCACCACCAGGGGCTTCATCTCTGCATTGAGGCTTTCTGCACCTCTCTGGTCCAGAGTCTGTACACTGAGGCCCATGAACCTCCTCTTCAACTCTGCCATTTGCAACTTTCTCTGCAATATGCTATCAAGCTTCGATCCTTGCCACAGCATCCCACTTGGGATTGTGTCTTCCTCCCTCAATGGACTATGCTCTTTCGTCACAGATGGTCTTCTGTTCCTACTTTTGACCTTCACATCCAGCAGTTCACTAAATTAGATCTTTCGTTGGATGACATTATTGTCCCCAGTGGTTAGCCCATTCTACCATGGCTTGTTACCAACCCCCACTGTGACCTCTCTCTAAGTCATCTGAGGAAGGCAAATACTCCCGACTGGAAGAACCGTCTTCTCTTTGCTGAACATATTTTGAACCATTCTTTTGTATCCATTTATGGTTGCTCACAGAATACCCTCTCAAGCTTCTGTGTTCACTGCCAAACTGTATGCCAATTGTTATGCCCTGGATCATGTAGAAGCTGAGCAGTACACTTATTGTACCATTTACACTGACTCTCTACAGGCCCTGGAATCACTTAATGTTAGTTATCACCCTGTTCTCGTCGATATCATCCATCGACTGGCCCATTTTTCTTTATCTTCCATTTCTATTCAGTTTTTCTGGTCATGTCGGTATTTGTGAGAACGAGTTAGCTGTCAGTGCAGCTAAATCTGTCTGCTGTGGTGCCATCATGGCCATGCCTGTGCCATACATGGCCTACGGTCCTGTATTCAAGGCTTGGTATTGCAACAGTTGGCAGTCAACTTGGGGTGAGTAATATCATAACAAGTTTTTCCAGATCAAACCTTTTGTTGCTCTTTGGCCATCTTGCTTCCGTAAGGAGGAAGTTGTCCTGGCTAGGCTATGCATTGGTCACAGTTTTTCAACTCATTGTTTTCTTTTATCTGGTTTGGACCCACCAATGTGTAGCCGTTGTGACATTCAAGTCACAATTGGCCATATTTTCCTGTCCTGTTATCATTATGAGCATGAGCAATGATGCCATTTTAGACATATTTTATATAGGTTTACCTTTGACATTGGATGGTGTCATTGGCAATGGTGACACTGTCCAACTTGATTGTGTTTTTAGCTATTTACAGGCCATTGGCCTTTTTAGATGTATTTAACATTTTAGCTGTTTTTTTGTACATTGTTTACTTTTACATTGAATTATTTTTACCTTTTTTAGCCTTTTACTCTTGATGTTTTTACTTGTTCGGCACAGACAGCCAAGTTGCTTTGTGCCAGTAAACACCAAACAACAACAATGTTGCTTGTACAGCTTCCTTTAGAGATGATAAAAATCATCTTTTCTCAAGATTTTTCTTCCATTTTGACTGGATGGGTTATATAACTTATCCGGTTTGTCATTCCTCCATGAGAAATGACATTTCCTCTTTCAAATGCTGTCTCTGGTCATCTGTGTACTTTCGATGGAATCCTGCAGGTGGGTATGTGGATGACCCTAGTCACCTTTGTGCCACTTACTTAAATCACATTGCATTATCATTAGCTTATGGGTTGTTTCCCTCCATTCACCATTCTCCAATAATAACAAAAATGAGAAACGAGAATCCACTATATAGCTGGTGTTGCCTCACAAGGGATACTTCTCTATCCTAAAATTCACACTGAATATGGGTAACAGAAAGCATTAAGCCCATCTGATCCTACTCACTGCCCACTGTTGAGATGTTTTTTTCATAAGACTACTTTGACAGTATAATGTTTTTTAATTTATCATGCACAGTACTCCCCTTGAGCACTTTGTGTAAACCAAAAGCTCATTCTTGATGAGGCAAACACACACACCAAGTGGGTAGGTAGGGTGGATGATTCTATGGAGAGGTATCTATCTAAAACACATTTTCAGGTAGGGAAAATGTTAATCAGACCATGATACCCATCTCTCCATAGAACAATTAGGTCAAATCCCACATTGAAAATATGATGGAGGGGGCAGTGTAAAGAAAGTAATTTAAAAGATTAGCTCCTTTCTGAGATTACAGTGACAGAAAAGGAAACTCGCAGCATCCCCACAGAAACCACATCCATCTCAACCATGGAATAATCTACACCCCATGCAAGTGATTGTTCAGAAAAGTTCTGTCAAAAGAACTTCCTGCTTTTAGCTAAAGTGCCATCAAGGTGGGTGGAATGTGAAGGTTGCTCAACCACAAGGGATCAGCAGACCATATAAGTTAAATATTTGCTAAGGCACTATGTCAAGCCATACAGTATGTGAGAAATACTTGCATAAAACACAAGAGTGTAGGTTCAAACATGAATCTTCTCAGTACTGTGTTCCAATGAAAATATAAAATGCATATAAATAGTCACAATGGTTTATATCCCTGCCCTACTTTCTATCAAGATGTGTCCATGCTGTCTCATACAAGTGGGATTACTCCAGCTAAAAAAAGAACTCTACATATCACTCCTACCCCTGCAGTAGCTTGGTAATAGGGAAACAAGGATACTCCCGCTCCACTAGAAGAGATAGGAAGTAAGGAATTCACATAGTAATGAATACTGAGGATTAGACTTCGGTTTAATGGAATTTGCTAACTGATTAAGCATCAGGTTCTTTAATCCATTACATTAAACTGATTATTCTAGCAAGAGGTGGTTAAAACTAGGTTTTGATATCTGCAGTGGGCAGAGCACAGATAGTTCATTGCATAGTTTTGCTCTTAACAACAAACAAATATAATGAGGATAATTTAATTACTTGGATATTTGGAATAATTAAAAATATTAATTACTGAGAACCTTAATTCTCATTACTTTCATGAGTAATGATACTAACTGATTAGGTTGAATAAATTTGAATTAATCAAAAGCAATAATGAGAAATCATAATGGCAATATTTCAATTACTGGCTACTTGGAATATCTGAAAACAGTAATAAATTTGAAACATTAATTTTGATTGATTAATTATTTGCTCATATTAATTGATTTAATCATAATTTTGATAACTGGATAACAGTTATAAGCTAGAATATTATTTAATTGTAATTTCAGTTAATTGATTATTTTCTGTGACACTATTCAATGCTCAAAGGCTATCAATTATACTAATTCATTTAGCTTTATCAGACAAGTATGTAGACTAAACAGGAACCACCTAATCTTCATAAGGTCTTTTGCCATGAGACCATGCAATGAGTTACCACAAATAGAGACAGCAAGAGTTGTTTTGTTGAGTGGTTGTACAGCCCCTCCACTTTGATGATAAATTAAAAAACATTATACTGCCAAAGTAGTCTTATGAAAAAACCATCTCAACAGTAGG
>NW_013666819.1:75657-89613 GCF_000517525.1 Limulus polyphemus
GTATAAGATATGTCTAAAATGGCATCGTTGCTCATGCTCATAATGATGACAGGACAGGAAAATATGGCCAATTGTGACTTGAATGTCACAACGGCTACACATTGGTGGGTCCAAACCAGATAAAAGAAAACAATGAGTTGAAAAACTGTGACCAATGCATAGCCTAGCCACGACAACTTCCTCCTTACGGAAGCAAGATGGCCAAAGAGCAACAAAAGGTTTGATCTGGAAAAACTTGTTATGATATTACTCACCCCAAGTTGACTGCCAACTGTTGCAAAGCCAAGCTTTGAATACAGGACCGTAGGCCATGTATGACACAGGCATGGCCATGATGGCACCACAGCAGACAGATTTAGCTGCACTGACAGCTAACTCGTTCTCACAAATACCGACATGACCAGAAAAACTGAATAGAAATGGGAAATAAAGAAAAATGGGCCAGTTGATGGATGATATCGATGAGAACAGGGTGATGACTAACATTAAGTGATTCCAGGGCCTGTAGAGAGCTAAGAGAGTCAATGTAAATGGTACAATCAGTGTACCGCTCAGCTTCTACATGATCCAGGGCATGACAATTGGCATACAGTTTGGCAGTGAACACAGAAGCTTGAGAGGGTATTCTGTGAGCAACCATAAATGGATACAAAAGAATGGTTCAAAATATGTTCAGCAAAGAGAAGACGGTACTTCCAGTCGGGAGTATTTGCCCTCCTCAGATGACTTAGAGAGAGGTCACAGTGGGGGTTGGTAACAAGCCATGGTAGAATGGGCTAATCACTGGGGACAATAATGTCATCCAACGAAAGATCTAATTTAGTGAACTGCTGGATGTGAAGGCCAAAAGTAGGAACAGAAGACCATCTGTGACAAAGAGCATAGTCCATTGAGGGAGGAAGACACAATCCCAAGTGGGATGCTGTGGCAAGGATCGAAGCTTGATAGCATATTGCAGAGAAAGTTGCAAATGGCAGAGTTGAAGAGGAGGTTCATGGGCCTCAGTGTACAGACTCTGGACCAGAGAAGTGCAGAAAGCCCCAATGCAGAGCCGAAGCCCCTGGTGGTGAATGGGGTCCAGCAACTTCAAGGCAGAGGCCCTGTCCAAACCACAGACCCATAGTCCAGTTTGGTTTGTATGAGGGCACGATAGATTTTTAGCATAGAATAACGATCTGCTCCCCATGAGGTGGAACAGAGGACACGGAGGATGTTCAATGCCTTTGTACACTTGACATGTAGTTGCTTAATGTGTGATAAGAAAGTGAGCTTATGGTCAAAGATAAGTCCCACAAACTTAGCTTTGGGAACCATGAGAACAGCAACATCACCAAGACAGAGCTCAGGATCTGCGTGCTCTGTTAGCAGCAAAAGTGCATGCAAACAGTTTTTGAAAAATAAAATGTAAGACCATTTGCCGTGGTCCACTCCAGCAGTCACTTGAGAGCAGTCTGAAGCTGCTACTCAACAAACCTCATATTCGACGACCGACACAAGATGTGAAAGTTGTCAACATAGAGCCTGTTTGCAACTGTGTGAAGGAGTAGGTGAGTAATAGCATTTATTTTGACACTGAAGACACAGCCATGAGGGACTCCAAGTTCCTGTATGAAAGAATGAGAGAGAGTTGAATCCACACGGACTTGGAATTGCTGTTCAGGTAAAAAGTTACTAATATAAATGGGCAAGTAGCCACGCAACTCATATGAGAGGAAATCCCACAAAATGCCATACCTCCATGTAGTGTAATAGGCTTTCTCAAGATAAAAACAAGATGTTTTCTCTTGAGGAAGGCTTCTCTGATTGAGGTCTCAAGGTGAATCAGTTGGTCCACAGTGGAGTGCTGTCAACAGAATCCACATTGGGTAGGCAAGGGGAGGTTGTTTGATTCCAGGAACCAAATGAGATGTGCATTAACCATCCTCTCCAAAACCTCACATAGACAGCTAGTCAAAGCAACTGGACGATAGTTAGAAGGAATCTTGGGATCCTTCCCAGGTTTAAAAAGAGGTAGAATAATAACCTGGCACCAAGCATCTGGAAAAACATTATCTTGCCAGATCAGGTTAAAAAGTAACAGAAGGATAGCAAGACATGCAGGAGAAAGATGGCACAGCATCTCATTGTGGATATTATCAGTTCCAACTAATGTACTGCCAGCCTGATGAAGAGCAAGTTTTATAAGTTCTATCAGTGTGAAGGGACAATTATAGTCATAAAGATGATCGGCCCAAAAGGAAAGAGGTGATTGCTCTGCCTGAGACTTGATGGCCAAGAAGACATGAGAGGAAACAGAAGTGCTTGAGTAATAGGAGAAAGATTCAAACTCATATGTCAACAATTTCTTGGCCATCGAAGAGCAAGATGGAAAGGAGATGGGAAGCATACTTCCCACTGACTTTTTGAATCTTCTCCCAAACAACTTTGGAACCAATGGTAGAAGAGATGCTGGAGGTGAAGTTAATCCCAGATTCCTTCTGGCTTTGATGCCTGACCTGCCGAGCATGGGCTTAGGCCCACTGATAAAGTATGTGGTTAGAAAGAAAGGGATACCATCAGAAGATATCCCAGGCTCATTTTTCAGCCTTTCATGTTCATAAGCTGGCAGGATTCCACTATGGACGAGGATACTGTGGAAAACATGTTGAGGTTTATGGAATAGTCAGTCACTGTTTCCACACAGTTGTCTATAGACAGCAGACAGATGATGGCAGGATCAAGTTCTGTGAGAGCAGTGAAAGAAGGCCAGTCAGATTTGTCCAATTTCCATGCTGGCACTCTGGTTGGGTGGCATTGACCATGTCCAACCTCTCTCAAAATGATGGGAAAATGATCACTGCCCCGTGGGTCACTGTCAACCTTCCAAGAAAAATGGGAGAAAAGTGAAGGAGAACAGATAGATCAATAGCAGTAAAAGACTGACTGGTGCATGAAAGTGACTAAAAGCATCAAGTTAAAGAGAGACAGGTCGTGATCCGAGAGCAAATGTTCTACGGAACGACCCTTTCCATCAACATTGGCACCACTCCAAAAGGGATTGTGCCCATTAAAGCCACCCAGAAGGAAGAAGGGAGACAACAACTTTTTGATGAGAGCATCAAGGTCTGATTGATCATGGGTCTCTCCAGTATACATGTAGATGGAACAAACAGTGATGGTACGACCCAAGGAATCTCTGATGACAACTGCTTCCAAGGGTGTATTGAGTGCCACAGACAAGGTAGGCATGTTCTGGTCAACCCACAATGCCACTCCTCCATCACTCAACCTGTCATTCCGGTATAAAGAAAACTGCCGAAGAGTGACAGTTTCGGCAGGTTTCTGGAATGCTTCCTGTAATGAGACACACAGGATTATAGTAATTAATCAAGGCCTTAATGTCATCCAAATTGGAATGGAAACTTCAACAATTCCACTGTATCAATATGGCCATATTTATTTATGTGAAGGAGAACTCTTTATCTATCGACCTCCATGGATCCTGCCCTAGGTTGATTGGGCAGATCTCTGTCCGTAAAAGCTGATTCCAGTGACTGAGGGCATGAATGAATAATCACTCTGCAGCACGGGGTTGTAGAAGATAGACCCAAGCTGGTACTGGAGACTGGGGCCGAAGGAGATGGACCTGGGTAGTCACTGGAAGCATTGGTGGAGGCAGAGGCAGGAGTAAATGTAGACTTTTCAACTCGTTTATCCATAGAGGGCAACAGGCTCTTCAGATGCTATGAAAACGATTCTGTCAAAGGTACGGAAATTTCTGTCTGCACTTCCACTGTAGCAGTGTAATGTAGAGCAGCAGTATAAGTACAAGACAGAGCTGGGGACATTAATTTCCGAGCCTCAGCAAAAGAAATATTGTTTACAATTCACAGATGCTGTACCTCTTTCTTCTCCACCAATTTAGGGCAAGATAGGAAGTATGAAGGGTGGGAACCCTTACAGTTCATACAGCAAGGGTCCAGCTCACACTTGTAGGCATCATGGTCTTTGCCACCATGATGAGCACACATTAAAGAAACATAACAGAATGCCTTTCTTTGAGTGTCCAAACCACTGGCACTGGAAGCATCTGAGAAGGTTGGGACTATATGGCCATACCCAACAGTTTAGATACCCTGCCTTGACTGAAGCAGGTGGACATGGAGATGTAAACATCAGTATAAAAACATTAGTTGGCACCATAATTCCATCTTGACGAGTGGAGATCCTTTGAACTGCTGCAACTCTTTGACTGGAGAAATCAGCCAGGATCTCTGACTCAGGGATGTTCTTCAAGTCCCTCCCATCAATGACTCCTAGTGGGGAATTCAAAGAATCATTTGGAGTAACCTCAATTGGTATATCCCCAATGGCCTTGGAATTCAGGAGAAGTTCACTGTGTTTAGCTGCTGATGTTTCCACCAAGCTGTCTCAAGAATGGAGCTTCTTAACTGACTTTAGAAAGCCAGCAAACCCCTCTAATTCCTCCTGTGTAAAAAAAGGGAGACATTTGCCCTAAAGATTTATCAGACAGTAAATGCAGGATCAGGAAATGAAGTACAGGTGCACAGTGTGGTGGAAACTGCTGTTCAGAGTCTTCAAGGCATGGTTGTTTACCAATGAGCAGAGTTTTTCAATTGTTTTTTATAGGATTGGGGGATCCATAATAAAAAGAGGAAGATTCAGTGCCCGCTGACCCCACCCACCATGGAGTTCTATGAGGAGATGCACTACAATGTCAAACTAGGACATTGTAGCAATGCAAGGGTTTCGTGAGCACTATACCAAAGCACCAGCATCAGACAAAATGTCCACAACACCCGTTGAGAACACCCAACACTGGTACTCAATTGACTCTAGCCTGACAGGACCAGCTGACTGACTTTGGGAGGGGGACACCTCAAGGTCACTTGTCTACAAGAATTCAAGGCCAAAGTGGTGTGTTGCAGTACCCCAGACACAACTACCAGGATCCTTTCCTCCCCTTCACGGGGAGCCACACACAGCAAACTTGTGGGTGGATGTTTAGATCCCAGAGGAGGTCCCCTCACCACATACAGGAATCCACCTTGAGGGGACTAGCAAAATAACAGGACAAAGGAAATTATTGTATGGATAAGAAATGCAAAATCAAATAGAGGGAAAGTGGTGAAAACATCCAATCACCCTCCTAAGCAGTATTGGGAAGGACAGGTATGAAATAAAATCAACCCATCACTGTGAAAAACAGTGCTGAAGGCATCTAAAGCAAAAATATCAGTGATGTTTCCTGCATGTCAGAAGAAGAAGAAAATACATGTGAAGAGAAAGAAGAAACAGGTGGCTAGGTTTGAATGGAGGGATTGTGAGAACTCTGAGAGCTAAACTAAACATAAAAAATACTAATTGTAAAGGTCCTGAAGAATGTGAAGAAGTCCATGAGAACTGGAGAAAGAATAATGACTAGGAAATGTCACCTATAAAAGACCAACACAGATAAACCATCCACTTACAAAGATAATCTTCAAGGTGGATGATCAACAAGAGTGAGCAAGAAAACAGTCTACTATAAAAGAAAATACTGCCCCTCTTACAAGGGCCTGGACAAAAGTCATGCATGAGGATGAAGGCATGGCATGTCATGGTGAAAGATGGATTTCTGTAGTTAACATAACAGGGACCTTCAAAATGGGAGAGGTAGAAGCTCCTGGATCAGTAAACACAGCAGAGCTGCCCAATGGGGTGCAGAAAAACATGACAAGAAGTGCTGTGAACTGGAGACAGCACATTGGGGAGGAATAAAGGAGGAAGATGGGTATACAAAAAGAGATTGGACTAATTTTGACTCACGGCAATTACTATTATGACAGAAGATTGGAAGCTTGGTGTTGAGGGGAACCCCAAAAGCATCAAGAAGAGGGCTCCTAAACTAAGAAAAAAAAGAGGTTGTGTAAATAACCCAAACATATTCTGTTATATTTGTGGTAACTTTGTTGTAAAGAAACAAAGGCAAAACATTACATTACAGAATTTGTCAAAAAAGCAAAATTATGTGCATTTTGTAATAAAACTTGGGGACCAAGACAAATCATGGGCTCTGCGCAAAGTTTGCATCATTTGTATCAAAAAGCTGAGATAATGAACTAAAGGTAAGAAAAAGTCTTTGCCTTTTGGAATTTCAATGGTCAGGCTTGAGCCTAGAAACCATGGAGATGTAAAATCTGTTTCTCAAGAACCTCATGTACCTGTACCTACTCCACCGGAGACTCTTGATAAAATCTCATCTTATTCTGAATCTGATGTCAATAGAAATTTTGATAGGGATTGTTTTTAACCTGAAATGTCTGGTGAACCAAAAATTTTCACACAAGGTGAACTTAATGATTTGATGAGAGATTTGGGCTTTCCAAAGGATTCTTCAGAGGTTACGGTGTCCAGACTTTGGGCTAAGAACTTAGTTTCTCCAGGAACATCATTTTACTGGTACACAAATCATGAGAAAGAGTTTATACCATACTTTTCACAAGAAGGTTCACTGGTTTATTGCAACAACATTGCTGAATTAATACCAATGCTAGGAGCTGCAGTCTATGAACCAAGTGAGTGATGACTGTTCATTGATTCCTCCAAAAGTCTAAAAGGTGTTCTTCTTCACAATGGTAACATATATACATCTGTTCCTACTGCTTATTCGGTTCACTTGAAGGAAATGTATGAGAATCTTGAACTTCTTCTTAATAAGGTCAAATACAAAGAACATGGTTGGCTACTTTGTGGAGACTTAATAGTCCTTGTATGTTATTGGGTCAACAATCCAGTTATACAAAGTTTCCATGTTTTTTGTGTGAATGGGGCAGCAGAGCACAAAATCAGCATTGGATAATGAAGCAATGGCCAAGCAGAGTCAGTCTGATACCAGGATCGAAAAACAATGAATGTGAAAGTTTGGTTGACACAAAGAAAGTCCAATTTCTTCCACTTCACATAAAACTAGGCTTGATAAAGCCATTTGTATAGGCCTTAGACACAGATGGTGACTGTTTCAAGTATCTTTGTGGGAGATTCCCAGCTCTTTCACAAGCAAAACTTAAAGAAGGAATTTTTGTTGGGCCGCACATTAGGAAATTGACTTTGGATGGACAGTTCAAAAAGAAAATGAGGAAAGTTTAAAGATGTTATTGGCAAACATTTAAAGAACAACAAGGTCCCAAATTATGAAAATATTGTCAATAACATGCTCAATAAATTCAAAGAGTTTGAAAGTTCATTTCTTACACACACATATTGACTATTTCCTTTAAAATCTTGGTCCCATCAGCAAAGAAGGGGAAAGGTTTCATCAAAACATCATGGAAATGGAGAGGAGATATCAGGGAAGGTGGGACATAAGCATGATGACTGATTACTACTGGTCATTGAAACGAGATGCTTCAGATGCAATACATAAAAGAAAGACCACAACACACAGTTTTGAGACTAAAAGATGTAGATTTCACAAAACAAATCAGGATGAATGAGGATGCATATTCATTTTACATTAGTGTTTTTCCCTTTTCTTCAGTTTCTTTGTATTTTTGTTAACAAACATAATAACAAAAAATGTTCATTGTGGTAAATGAAACAATAATTTGATCTAAGTAAGTTTTTTTCCCCCCCAATTTGTAAAAAATCTTTACATGATAGAAAAAAAAAATTAGTATTATACTTGAAATCTGCATAGCTGAATCATAGAAAATCCATTATTAAAACCAAAACTTATATGAAGTTTAAATTTGCAGGCCTGTGTAATCGATACAAAAATTCAAAATTTGAAGAGAGCCCTAAATAAAATGTCCGAACACAAGCACTGCCAAACGAGAAGTGATAGGTAGAATAGCATACATGGAGTCACATGAGTCGTGTGTGGGGGGCACATCTATTGGTGGAGATTTGTAGCATGCAAATTATCATGCAAAGTTAAACCATGTGACACAAGGGGTACGTGAGAGTGAAAGGCTTGTGGCACACAAAAAATTTCCAAATAGAGGGCAGCACTGAACAAGAATAGCTATGTATGAGAGTGGAAGTAAGGTACCTTGTCGGAAAATATATATTTGTGTTATTTGAAGTTATGGTCTAAAGCTCAGGGCTATCAATTGCATACTTAAAAAGTTGTTTACAAAACTTCCTTGTAAATACATTATCAATATTTTGCATCTTCAGGGATATAAATTTTTAACTGATCAAATGACTGTACCATAAACCTATACAAGTTGATCATGAGAACAAATTGGCAAAGCTAAGTGCAACCCTAATAGACAGACATCCATTTTCCCAAAATATATTATTGTATGTCTTGATTTCTTGCATATTGAAGAGTTATTTTTACTGTTGATTTCATCTGATTTTTACTATTTAAATATTATAAGTTACAGTAAATTAATAAAAAAAAAGTATTTGTCATTTAATTGTGTTTGCATTTTACAAGACAACATGACCAAGCAAATGAAAAAAATTGTATCGTTACAGACAAAGAAAAAAGTGCTTTTCTCCCAATGCCTGTATTTTTGTTTTGCTATATTCTAAGTAGTTTAAATGCAAGTTGTGTCACAGGTTCCTTACTAGAAAGTACCATTGCCTAGAGGTAAAGTCTATCTTAAAGCCTACTTTAAATCTGTTAAATTTTTTTCTAACATTAGGGTTTCCCCTTGGACAAGTAGAATCATCTCACAACTAGCAAATAAAGTCTATACAAAATTCAGTACATTTTAAAAGACTTACTTTTATTCATTTCTACAAGTTTGGTCAAGAAAAATAACCTCACAACTAGCAAACAGAATTCACTTAAAACTCAATCTTAAAATACTTAATTTTAAATTGTTTAATTCTTCCCTTAGAATTGGGTTCCACCTTTTGTAAAAAAAGAATAACCTCACATCTAGCAAATAAAATACAGATAGAATACAGTCCATTTTAAGTTGTTCTCACTGGTCAAATGTTATTGTGTTATTACCTACAATTGACTGATTATTGAACATAAAGCTGATTAATACACAAGTTATCACCAAGGTTACTGTTAACCAATAGCAGTCAACAACAAGTGGAACTAAAAGATGCCAAAAATGTGTCACAACTATTTAACGTTTATTTAATCTAATACAAGTATGTTTCTATATATATATATATATATATCAGTGATATAAAAACCTCCTTTTTTTTCATTATTAACATCAGTTGTTCATATATTGTACTTTAAAACAATATGGTAACAGAATGCTACAAATTTGTTGTGAATATTCTGTAATGTAGTTAAAAGTGTTAAGAAGAAACAGTTTATTTGAGTTATCTTTTAAATTACCTCATGGAGCATTTCTTGAATTTCAATACTTTTGTCCAACTTCTCCATTGTGACTTTCAAATCAGCAACTACAGTTTCTGGAATATTTTTTATATCATGATGATGACATTTGTTAAATTTACAAAAAACAACTATATGTACAATTGAGAGCGATTAGACGAAGCCATATCACAGACTGAAATTGAACAGGTCATGCATAAGTAAGACCAAGAAAGATGAAGAAGAGATATGTCCACTTAAAATAATCAAGAGTATTAAGTGGGTCCATATAGATGGCATTAATATAAAAAAAAAGAAGAGTGGCAGTAGAATGTGGAGAAAAAGGTCAGAAATGGACAACGTTAGCCAAAGTCATGGAAAGGATATACAAGCAGAGACTGAAATTTATCATAGCACAGACCTCTACATATATTTTCAGATCTAGGAACCAGCTCAAACACTCAGGAGTGAGGTGCGCCTAGCCTAACTTCACCACTGCTTGTACCGGAAAATGGGGGCTATGTATAATTATTTACTTTTACAGCAAGGAGTGCATGCTGACTATCCCATGATATCAAGAACCACTTGATAGTATTCCCTGAACTAACTGCCTTTGGTCCTGTCTGAGTCTAAACATGCACACTGGTTGGTTAAATTGGGAGAAAGAAGAAAACCAAAATGGTGTGAAATTAGAAACATGTTGTGCAACTGCAGTGCTTCATTCCTGAAAAAACATGAAGTGCTAAATCCACTGTTAAAATCATAGAAACAAAGTTTGATTTAGGACCCAAAGAACATAAAAATAGTTCCAGACTTCCAAGAATCCAAAATGATTTTAAATTTGAGTTCTATTTAGCACAGCCCTACGCATAAATAAAATGGGAGAAAATACTAAGCACCACGATGAAATTTTTAGTCACTATGGCAACCTAGCACCCTGAATTTATCAAGGCCTGTCATTACAACAGATGGTTCAATAAGAAAAGAAATAACAGTATGGACAGGAGCCATATGGAGACAGAAATATAGTGTTTGAATAGTAAGCATAAAAAATTAGGCAATCTAGTTCAATCGATAAATAATGTGAAGCATATGAAGATTCACTTGTCAGATTGACCAGGAACATTGAAAATCATAAGAGGATCATACCGCTGGTACTCTCTAAACCTTATCACAAAATTAAAGACAGGTTTTCCTTAAAGAACCTTTCCAAGACTTGAAGACTTATCTGATAACTACCTCTTTTGCAGATCAGGTCACAATGGCATATTATTCAAAGAGAAAGTGGATCACATAGCTGGTAAGGCATAGCCCTTGGGAAGATATCGGAATGAATGATGCCATGTGTGAATCAGCAAGTAGACTGAGAGATGAAAAAGAAGATGAAACAAAAGTCACATTGGTCAAATGGTAGACTGGAAGAAAGATGGTGGAAGTGGAGAGCGAGTGTAAAAGTATGTGAAAAAGGATAGATGCTACCTAAATGAAATTCAACTGGGCATTATAACTAGAAGAACCTTGAGGAGACTATAAAAGGGAGGAGAGCCTGTGCTAAGGGTAGTGTTAAACCCTCCAGCATAAAGCAGTCGATGCAATATTAAAATTATCTTATTTACATTGGGTACATGGTAGTTAAAAAAAGAAATAATTATATAAAAAACATGTTATACAATTATTAATAATAACTAGGTATAAAGTAAGAGCAGTTGCTGATGGGTGATTGCTTTTCTGTAGTTGGTAAGTACGGCACAACACTACCTTGACTGAACTTTGACAAATGTCCTCTTATAAGACTATGAGATTGGTGGGAGGAGGGCCTATGTTTTGGCTGGCGCTAAACTCCATTAGCATTCAAATGAATAATAAAATAAATTGTGCACATATATCTCCTTAAAATTACAAGGTCCTTAGTTCTTAACAAATCTCTTGCCAAATACAAATGGATCTGACAGAAAAACTAGTACATTTACATAATAAAAGCTCCCCTTCCATTTTCATAACTCCTTCCCTATAACATATGTGATTCAATAAATGGAAAGGAAGACTATCTAATGCACTTCACATTAGTGACCTATGTACATTGTGTTATATGGTTGTACTGATGTCATTTTACAAATGGCATTATCTTCTTCAACTGAACTGAATAAAACTGAGAGCTTTCACATTTAACTGGTTAACACAGTGCAGAATCTTTCACCAAAAATGAGCCAGTGCTGTTTGAAAATGTGGATAAAATAGAACATTGTAGATCAAATTTTTAATACAAATACTGTTTATGAAGGAACTAGAAAGAATGTAAACTGGTGGAATATTCTTCATGTGGTCACTACAAACCATTCAAACTTGACAATTTTAGAAAACAGGTGTGATTGGTAGAAACAAGACAGAAATAATTAACCTGAAAAATGAAAATTTTAATTTCCTATTACATTGTTACCAACTTTTACAGTAAAAATGGCTGAGAAAATGACAGGGCTTCAATGAAAGTGGCTTGACCAAAACACTGACCCCACACATATTTTACCTTACAGCAATTTCTAGTTTAGTATTTTCAGATTTGTTGTTGTTCATATTATTTTCTAAAGAACGATAAGAAACATCAAAATACTTATTCCAAAAAAGTTACAATAACTGCTATTGACAACTTATCAAGGGGCAAGTATGTATCTCCTAACAAGCAAAGATGAAAGTAAATTATTTGAACACTGCCAAGGATTATACTGAATTAAAAAGCTGAAACAAATCATTCCTGAGCAGCCAAAGTTACTGCTGTAAAAGAGCAACTGAGATCCCGAACACAGTACAGATGAAGAATCCAAGGCATAAAGATCCAATCTGTAACATCATCATACTAAAAGAAAGTATTAAAGAAAAAAAACTGATAAGATACAAGCTGTTAAAAAAACAAAAGAGATGGCTTAGTAAGAGCATGAAGAACAGTAGTAGCATTCTATCTTTCAAGTTCTATCTGCAAATCACATTTAACACAATTTTTTTTTTTAAATTATTTCTATAATAATCAGTGATGGGAGAAGAGTTTCAAAGATGCTTTGCAAAGTCATATAAAATTTTGTTGGATAATCAACATGGTTTTTATTTGGGGAAAATCTTGTTTTACTAAAATTTTGAAATTCTTTGAAGAGGTTACTGCTTATGTGGATGAGGGTACAGGTGTGGATTTGGTGTGTCTGGGCTTTCAGAAAGCATCTGACAAGGTACCACATAAAAGTCTTGTTAAAAAAATTATCTCCATAGATGTAGGGGTTAAAATGACTCACTGGATAAAAAAATAACTAGATGGAAGAAAGCAGAGGGTCTAGAGTTGTTATAAATGGAGTTTAGTTAAACTGGATTAATGTAGTAAGTGGGGTACTTCAGGGCTCAGTGTTAGGACCTATGCTCTTTTGATTTATGTCAATGATATGGATGAAGGAGTGGTCAATAAGTTACTTAAATCTACTGACGATATTAAAATCTTATGTACTGCTAGCTGTGAGGATGCTGCTGCCTCACAAAAGTTGGGCAAATGAATGGTAGATGGCTTTTAATTATAATAAACAAACAAAAGTAACTACCCCCAGTAACAGGAAAAGGTTAAGTTAATTTATCAGTTTAAATTATTTCATGAACTTTGAAAAGGTTAATTGTCATGCACCCTTGTTTTTACTCAGAGCCAAAGCTTTGAGCTACTTGTACCTTTCATGGCAAAAAGTAATTGTTGAGCATTTCAGCCATGCTAAGAATTCCTCAACAAAAACATACAGCAAATCTACATTTTTATTCTTTAAGTTACGTCACACTTTTTAAATGTCAGTGATAGTGTGATTAATTCCTAACAATTTAGTATAGAATATCCTGCTTGCAAAATAAAATTTTGCATCAACATTATTCTTGCCTGTTCTCTCATCATTTAGCATTTGGAATGAGTTGCCTTCAGATGTGGTGGATACAATAAATTTAAGGTACTTTAAGGAAAGGCTTGATAAATATTTAAATGATAAGAACTTGCTTTGAGACTTGTCTTTGTTTTAGTGGATGGAATGGCCTAGAGGGACCAACAAGTTCTTTTGTCCTTAAATTTTATGCTCTATATTAAATGTTATATTAGTCTAAATAGACTTGATACATTTATTAAAACACTAGTGCAATTGGTTAAATATGTTTATGTGACCCCAAACTGTTTTGGTCCAATTAACATGATGTTTATAAAGAAATTATTGTGAGAACCTGTAAGAACAAATTATCTTCATACAGAAAATAAAGAAATATATTGAAGATTTTACAATTAAAACTAATTGTCATTTGTCAAGGAATATGAAAACACTCTCATATAACAGACAAGATTTTATATTGCTTTTGGAGAAAAATATTTAACTCTGCAAGAGGTCGGTTGATTTGACCAACCTCGTTACCACCATAAAAATAAGGAAATAACTCTAAATTTTACCATTTCTGGAACGTCTGCAAATTATAACAAAAACCACAATTGTTTATCTTAAGTAGCTTAAAGCTTGTAACAGTATATATCTATTTATACTTAAATTTTATTGCCCTTTGAACCATGTTTAACTAATATTCATGCCATATAAATTGCAAATCATGTGGGGAATGTGCAGCTCACATTATGGAATTGAATTACATAATGCACAAACTACCGTATTTTTTGGAATATAAGACGCACC
>NW_013666819.1:90106-92763 GCF_000517525.1 Limulus polyphemus
CACTGTAATTTATTTTTTTATTATTTAGGGAGCATTATAAATAGTTAGGTTTTTAAAAAAAAAATGACTATTGTTATAAATAACACATTCAATTGAACTAAACTATGCATGCCTATTTAAATATATTTACATATGGCTTATTCATACCTTCGGTGTATGGGACGCAAGCAGATTTTGACATCAAATTTTGGGGTAAAAAGTGCGTCTTATACACCGAAAAATATGGTACTCATGAGCATAGCTCATAAAAAATTATCTCTATTAATACTTTTATTTTACTTTATCTAACCTAAAAAGATTTCAATTTTTAGATTTTAGTTACTTTTATAATAATAATAAATAAAGAATACATGAAAAACAAGAAATAAAATACCTGGGTCTTCTTTATTTGCTATCAACTGTCAATGAAACTTAACCCTACTTTTTTATACTAATAGTACTACTACATTAGATAATTTATATTTAATCAAATGATGCACCAAAGAACACAGAATAGTAACATGCGAAAAGGAAATAATGTTCCATAACTATCACAATTTTTCTGGCTTTCTAAGTGTGTGACAAAAGCCATTAAAAATTCAACTAAGCTCGTTGATGTGTTTCCCATGGAAATAAAGTTTGAATTGGAAGGAAAATAGACAATTCTCTATACAGAAAATAACATAATATAATATGTCATTTGATAGAGAAAAGCCTTGGCTTTCTATTGGTTATAAATAATATTATCTTAAGTGTCAGAGAGAACTATTGGCAAGTTCTGACAGAGAGGATGTGAGAGGTGGACGTGGTGGGAGCAGTCTGATTTTATAGTTTATTGCTCTGTAACTAAATAAGATGGAAGGCTATGTAAACTATGCTTTGCCCAAGTGATGACATTATAATAAGTAATTTAAGTTAAATTTTGTGCTTCTCAAAGGAGTGGTTAAAATTAGAGAAGATGAAAGACATGGATAACAAACATCACAGTTCTGATACTAAGGGAGATTGAAATTTTTTTTTGAAATATTTCCTTATAAAATTAAGAACCTAACACTTAAATAATACTAAAATTTGATTTATTATCTATGATCTGATGCCAAGTTTATTCATATACAGTGATAATAAAGTAGTTTAATTAAATTTTCAATGTAATTCTGTGAAATGTTGTAATGAGCACTTTGACCTACCCGAGGTGAATGGGTTACTCCTGTGGTATTTTCACATGGCTTTATTTCTGTGCAATTTGGCCTTGATGAAACCTGTTAGATGTTGGTGGTGAACAGCTGTGTGCAAACTGTATGCTATTTAATTCATTATGTACAAAGTTTGAACCAAAGTACTTGTGCTTGCATTGTGTATAAGGCATTTTGCTGTGCATATTTGGTACCCAGGGGGGTCAAATCTCATGTGTCCTGGCAAGTTCTTGTGTGTATGGGACCCCAAAAGTTTGGGTTACCTAGAACCCTGTACATTTATACTAAACCAGTTACTGATAACCCATTTTGGAAAAGAAATCAAAAGCTAACAATATATATCAACAGGAAAAATACTAGATTCATAAGTTTTTCTTTGTTTGTTAGACAAGCAGTAAGCTGTCACAATATTAGCACAAGTAAATGCTGATACAGAGTTGTTGACATTATACATTCTTCTTCACTTTCACTCATATATTTCATGCCTGGTCTATTTTCTTTCTGAATGTCAGTGAACTTTTGTCTAATTTACCATGGTGTTGAGTTGGTGCCCAAATTAGTTTTACTAAAATCTGGTCTAATAATGTTAGAAATATGCTATATTAGCCAACAATTAATTACTTTAGTCAAGCTATTAATTTGGTTCCAATCTATATTAAGTGTGTGATCCAAATTATGATACACTAAATGTACTTACCCTGCACTTACTATAATTAAAGGTCATATGCCAAATATATTGTTACTTCTCCATTTGTTAATTAACTCTCCGTAAATTCGTTCCGACGAAACTTAAGCGACACAACTCCTTTCTTAATAAAACTAGTTTATTCTTTCCAAATATAACTTTACTGATACACTCAACTTCAACAATCGAGCTAAACAAACGCTGTAACGTCTCTCGTGCTCTCTGACTACAGTTCATTTACTCAATGTCTATACACACATTACCTTCCCCTCTTTTATATACCAGCCTACCTTATCTAGCAAATACTAGACCATTCGCCAAGATACGGGATAGTTCTAGAAACAAGAGATCATGAGAATTGTCACGTTATCTCAATGACGCAACACTGCCCCCTCCTTAATATTGTTCGTCCCGAACAATAACCACATACAATAAAACAATAACAATTAACAATAACTTAATTAACTGTACAGAATTACAAACACAAAATTACAATTCAACAAAGTCTCTTAATTTTTCGGGACGTATCTTCTTCCATACTGGTCTCCGTCTCGTTGGCTTCTGCTTCATGTGGGATTCATCTGCTTCATCAGTAAATGTCCTATCATCGGTAACAGTCACATCAGTGTTAGTAACATCACCAAGAGCTTCACCTTTTTCTCTTCTCCAAACTGAGTAGAGTTTCTTCTTGGACGGTGGCTTCTTCAGGTGGCACGTCTTCAGCAGCGTCATTTGTTCTGTTTTCCTCTTCGTCCCAACTGAAATGTCCTGGACCTGGCTAACGTCAAAGCCTGTTGGCA
>NW_013666819.1:93627-95936 GCF_000517525.1 Limulus polyphemus
AAGCTAAACAAACGCTGTAACGTCTCTCGTGCTCTCTGACTGCAGTTCATTTACTCAATGTCTATACACACATTACCTTCCCCTCTTTTATATACCAGCCTACCCTATCTAGCAAATGCTAGACCATTCGCCAAGATACGGGATAGTTCTAGAAACAAGAGAGTGTGAGAATTGTCACGTGATCTCGATGACGCAACAATATGTTCAAATTACCAATTAATCATTCAGTAATATTTCAAAAACATCCCCAATACAGCTAGAAATACCCAAGAGTTTTATCACCATCAGAAAAATTTATTAATTTATTAATTGTGCCTCTATAAATATCATTAACATAAATAAATTAAAGCAAAAGCCCAAGCACCAACCTCTGAGGCAATCCATTGGTAACAAGGGTCCAGTTTGACTGGACTCCATAAATAACAACCTTTTGTTTCCTCCTATCCAAACACCTTACACTCCATCACCCAGATAACAACTAACATCCTTGAAAAGTTAGAAGAGTGGCTAGATGGAAGAAAGTAGATGGTTGTTATAAATGGAGTTCAGTCAAACTGGATTAATGTCACAATTGGGGTATCTCAGTGCTCAGTCTAAGGACCTTTGCTCTTTTTGATTTACATCAATAACAGATGAAGGAATAGTCAATAATTTTTTTAATTTGCAGATTATATTAAGGTCTTGGGTGTTTCTAGCTGTAAAGAGGATGTTACTGATTTACAAAATGATTTAGATCATTTAGTGAGTTGGGCAAATAAATGGCAGATAGGTTTTAATTATAATAAATGTAAGATAATGCATGTGGGTTATTATAATTTGAATAACAAGTATAATTTGGATGGGATCCAGTGTCATGAAAGAAAGGGTTCTTGGCGTAACAGTTGATCAGTCTCTAAAGCCATCCAAGTGGTAGGGAAAATAGGATTTTAGTTGTATCTACAGAAATAGTGAATACAAGTCTAAAGAAGTTATAATTTCATTTGTACAAGCAACTGGTTTGGCCACATTTGGAATATTGTGTTCAGTCTTGTGCTCCTTACCTTAGGAAAGACACTGAATTGTTGGAAAAGGGTTCAAAGAAAGGTTAGTAGAATGGTGCCTAGGATAGACTGTTTGTCAAACAAGGAGAGGTTGAAATCTCTCAAATTGTTTTCTCTTGAAAAAAGAAGAGTTTTGGGGAGGATCTGATTAACGTGTTTAAGATTGTAAAGGGAATTGATAGTGTTGATGCATCATCTTTTTTCATATTTAATAGTGAGAATAGTAGGATGGACACAAATATAAATTTTGGCAAGGTAGGACTATCTTCAGCTAAGACAGTTTCATTTTTCTAACAGGGTGGATGGCCTTTGGAATGGGTTGCCTTCGGATGTTGTAGAGGCAGTATACTTAAGCGAGTTTAAGAAAAATCTTTATAAATATATGAATGATAAGGGTAGGTTTAAGATTTGTTTTTAATTATTTTAATTTAGTTTAGAGGATGTAACAGCTGAGATGGACCAATAGGTCCCATGTTGTCCCAAAATGTTATGTTATTATCAATCAGCTGTTTCTCATAACCCCTTATATTTTTGTATTTATTTTTTTAACAAATCCCTAGCTTTCCTACTGTTTGGAAATCTTCCAATCTAGTTATCAGTTTAAACTTCTTAAAAGTTGTGCCTCCCAATTTTGATCTGTGTTCCCTACAATGGGGAATATGAACTTGACTATAATTATCGGGAAAAGTCATTGTTTTTATAAATTCAATAGAATTTTAAGGGAACAAAAAGGAGCTTATTAGCCCATCAAGGATGTCCCTTCCAGCTCCCAACTATAACCACCCCTCAATGCTCATGTATTCATCCAATTTTTTCTTGAACTCATTTACATTTTCTGCCTCCACTACTCTTAAAGGCAGTTCATTCCAAGAGCCAACCATCTTGTTTGAAAAGTAATACTGTCTAAACTGCAGACAACTCCTAATATTTGAATTTATAACCCTTTGTTCTATTGTTTTCACTGCTAAATACAAAAAACTGTGATGGATCTATATTATCAATACCCTTAATAATTTTAAACACTTCAATCCAATCCCCTCTGACCATTCTGCTCTCCATTTTAGTCTCTTCTCATAGGACAATTATGTCAGATGTCATCCTAGTGGTTCTTCTCTGAACCTTCTCCAACAATTCAATGTCCTTCATGAGTAAAGGAGCTCAAAACCATACACAATACTCTAAAGGAGGTCTGACAAGTGATCTATACAGTGAAACAATAACATCCCTAGTCTTGTATTCAATATTTCTATAGATGCTATCCAAAATCCT
>NW_013666819.1:96558-102618 GCF_000517525.1 Limulus polyphemus
TTTTTTCTTCAACCATAGTATTTAATGTATTCCCATTTAAATTGTAACAGTAATTTGAATTGTGAAAACATACATGCATCACCTTATATTTGGGATAGTTAAACATCATTTGCCATGTATTGGCCCAATTCATCAAATGGTCTAAATCTTCCTGTAACTTATAAATGTAAGTCTGCAGCATCTTTGATACAGTTAGCCACCCCAAAAATACTAATATCATCTGCAAACTTCAAAATTTTGTTAGTGATTCCAGAGTCAATATCATTAATATAAATCACAAACAGCAGAGGACCCCCAAAAATATTAATATCATCTGCAAACTCCAAAATGTTGTTAATAATTCCAGAGTCCATATCATTAATATAAATCACAAACAGCAGAGGACCCAGCACAGAGCCCTGAGACACACTACTTGTAACTGTGATCCAGTCAGATCTAACTCCATTTATTACTACTCTCCAGCTAATTTTCTATCTAATTTAATAACATTTCCCCCACAACCACAGAGTTACTTTTTGTAACAAGTCTTTTGTGAGGTATCTTGTCAAATGCTTTCTGAAAATCAAGGTAAACCAAATCCACAGTATTTCTTTCATCAACTCTTGCAAGTTGCAGTAACATCCTCAAAGAATGTCAGAAGTTTTGTTAAACTTTAGCTTTGAATTCAATGGTTATGGTTAACGCAGCAAATAAAGTGCCTAAAATCGTTGGTGATGCACCCCACACACATACACAAAAGAAAATAAAATAAAATTTGTTCCACTGCCTATGCAAGTCATAATAATATAAATAAATTCAATTTATTGAACTTAAAACTGTTTAGGCTATAAGAAATTTAAATCTTACCACATCATCAATGGTCTGAATAATGCAATTAAATTTAAAATGCAACTAACTTTCACTTTTTAGGTTGTATGAAGCTGTATGTGTAACTGAACAGCGTATTAAGTGTTAACCGTTAATGAAGTCAAATATAGATGAATTGATTAATTCACTAATTGTCCATTTTCAAACGAATCATTTCTATAAATTCAGATCTCTATTCCTATTTCTAAATTATATCTAGTTAAGAAATATTAAGTTCAGTGACATTATTTTATAGAGCTATAGTATTTTATTAAACTAAGATAATATTCACATATTAACCTGTAACATCGTTTATCTCGCATATTCGACGACAAATATCTCTTGCTACATTCAAATTTTTCTCCATATTAAGTTTTCATTCATAGCGGCATCTACCGTTTGTTGTAATAAAATCCTTGCTAATCATTTAGGTTTTTTCGTCTGTTCAACGTTTCGGTTTTACGCCTTCTTCAGGAGCATGTATTTTTGTTATGGCCCTCCAGTGGCACAGCGGTATGTCTGCGGACTTACAACGCTAGAATCCTGGTTTCGATACCCGTGGTGGGCAGAGCACATATAGCCCATTGTGTAACTTTGTGCTTAATTACAAACAAACAAACAATTTTCTGTTATGAACTCTATCATTCATATCAAGACTGTTGTATTCTCAAAAATAAACCACTTAGAATTTTATGCAAACAAATATATCTCATTTTGCAAAATTGTGAATAAATTAAACAATTTTAATTGGTTATTATACATAGTTGCAGTATCTAAGACAAACTATATAACGTTTCAGACTCGCGAAACTGAGAGAACAGCGTACGCCCGAATTTCCTGTCTTAAAATTAAGCCAGTAACATGCAAAAAGCTCAAACATAGAACAAAATATATTTCGAAATTAACCAGTAAAATTATTTTTGAAAGAAGAAAACGAAATCATATTAGTTAATTAGTTTGTTTGTTTAGAATCTCTCTTCAAAGTTGCGCAATGGGTATTTATCGTAGCCATCTGAACTTTTTAATCAATAGACTACAGTAAAGGCAGCTAGTCGACAGCTTGGGCTCATTTCTAACTCTTTAACTTTTGGGCTACTCTTGTCTGCTTAAGTAGTGGAAGTCGGCAATCATTCTTATAGCACACCACTGTGCGGAGCCAAAGCTTATTGTAACTCAACACACGGGACATTTTAAAAATAAAAGAACAAAACGATAAAATGTGACATGTATGTTCATTCACACACCTGGCGCCTCGTCAAATATTTATTTTTAATAATAAAATAGTAATACTTATTTACTTCTGTCTTAAGCCCGATGTAAGAAGTAAAGTGTATGCTAACTACAACAAAGCAAAATCCTATCTGGTGTACCAACTCCGCCCTCTAGTGGCAAAGCGGTATGTTTGCGGACTTACAACACTAGAAACCGGGTTTCGATACCCGTGGTGGGCAGAGCACAGATAGCCCATTGTGTAGCTTTGTGCTTAATTGCAAAGAAACAAACAAGTACCAATTCCTGGTTGTGACCAGGGCGCAGCCAAGAAGTTCTGGGAAATATGTTATGATTTCCCATAGCTTCGCGAGTTCTCGATTGGCTGTCCTATTTTAAGCAAAAATGTCAAGAAACAAAGCCTTTACAGATCTATAAATATGTACTCAACTTTCTCTATATAAAAAGAGAACAAGAAAATTCTAAACGTTAAGCTCAACATGACAGTATTTTTTACAAAGAAAAAAGTGAAATGGTTGGCTATCCAAACAATGGTCAACACATCGGGAGCACAGGCGAAATCTATTAAAGAAATCAAGCATAAATGGAAAGATTTAATTTCTAGAACAAAGAACAATAAAAAATGATCTCAGCTATTGCTTGATCAGTTACATTCTTCGCTCTGTATAAGATATCGCTTTTAGTGGTTTGTCTAGCAGTTGTCCAAGGTTTTAAGACGAGAGGTGTGTTACAGTTCCTGTGTGAGCAGTTTCTTAGGTCTTCAAGAATTCCTTCACGAACAGAACGGTATAAGTTTCTCCAATGTACGAAACTTCACAGATGAAACAGTGAAGCTTGTATACAACGTTTTTAACAGTATGTGAGTCTTTTAAACTTGAATTACGTACTTTACAATTTTGATTACGTCCAGGACATTGTTAAACTGAGGCTCTAGTGATGATTTTACTCATAATTCGTTCACTTCTTTCCAGGTGTCTCTATTAAACATACACCAATATTATTTTGTCTAATTGTTTTGCGAACTTCATGGCTAACAACTTCAGAAATAAATGGAACTACTAACACGGATTTTTCTTCTTTCGTACTGAAGATGCTAGGGAAATCCAACATGCTTGAAATAGGACTATTGAAACATCAATATTATTTCAATATTTGGATAGCCAAACTAAAATCAAAATTAATAGTCATTTAAACATGTTTTCTTCAAAAGTATCAATATTTATTAAGCATCGAAAGTCGTAGTCAAATTCTCCTCCCCTTCCAACTAGATCTCCATATCAAAACCTTCCACACATACATCATTATAAAAAAAAACCAACATAGGACTCAGATATCTTGAAGTTTCAATTACGCGTACACAGGAGAAAATCTTCCACAACAGTTCAATCTAGCAAAGGGTGACGTTTGTAATGAATCATTCAATATGTGTTTGGAGTCAACCTAGAGAAGTGGAACATTTAAAAAATTCATCAAATTGATAGATATCCTGCTAGAACGATTCATCATCAATACTTTTAGTTTATAATTTTTTCATCTGATGCAACGCAACCATATGTTCAACGTCAAGCAAAGATTTATGAGCGTGTTTACATACCCCACCCCCAAAAATAAACAACAACAAATAAATTATATAAACTCAACCAGTAGCTTTGAGCCAACATTTGACAAAAAAATCCAGACTACCCTTACGACTGCTGATCTTTATTGTCATCAGAGTATAGACTATCACAACTTACAACCTCCAGTATTATACCAACCAAAATTGAAAGGGCGTAAATCGATTCGAAATGATTTCAAAGAAATTCAAAACCAACAAGAACCATTATCATCTTCCAAAACTATAAAACTGAGCTTTCAAATACCATACTGCCTCGTAAGTTTCAGCTCACGAGCATCAGTCAATCAAGTTAAACATAAACTTTTAGTGTACAGAAAGTTCATTCAGATAATCGAGAATCAAGTTTAAAGAATTAGGACAATAAGTTTATGGCTCGAGCCTCAGAAATCGTACATCTTCAGGAAGAAAAACATTTGCAGTAAGAAACTTTACTCTTCATCAAATATCATTTACTGAATGAGCAAGCCCAGATGGAATCATATGCATCACTGAATAGCAATCGAAATAGACAATTCTTCTCTTGTTGTCAAGATCTTATTTCACAAATGCAAGAAGTAATAAAGACAAGAGATCCAGAAGTTGTAAAAAATCATAAAATTTCTAACATGCCTGAATACCATTTTTCATCAGAAGAAAGTAATTCAAACATAAGAAGAGAGCTTTCGCAACATACAGTAATAACCCCATCACTCCCTACTGTCTCTATTTAAATACCTCTTCCACAATATTTTCCTCCTTGTTTGCAACAGCCTTGTTCATTAGGTTAAAAGCAGAACCTTGCGAAGAAAACCAGTGGTTACAATTCCAAAATTAGATTTATCTGGAATACCATTAGTTAAACTGAGAAAGGTTTTTTAACTGTAGAAGTGACTTAAAATACGAGAAAAACAGACACTAAGATCGATTATATATAAAACCAATCAACTTCTATTTATACATATAATGAAATCTCTACATTTTTCGTTAACATCACGATCAAAATATACCCAAAGAATCACATAAGCTAAAACCTCGAAACTAATCTTCTCCGCTGTCTTCTATTTCACCCACATAACCACTTCTTCTTATCGCAAAATGCTATTCATTATTTTTCAACACACATAACTTAACAAATAAACTGTCAGTAATACCACCCATTTCTTCAAAAAAGTCACTCAAATACATACAAAAAAAAGGTCAGATATAAAACACGAATCTTCTTTTGCAGATTTATATCAGAATATCTGAAATAAATATCAAAACATCCCTAGAAAAAAAACTCAATTAAACAAGGAAAAATATCTGTTTGAGAAAGTTAACAATAATGTGTTTCAAATAAAAGTCTCCAGAGGTTACTAGATGTACGGTATTCTTCCATATAAGACCGCCAAGAACTGACGGCAACAATGTAGTTGAATTGCAGACAGAGATAGAGACGGACAGTAGGGTCGAGCACGTGAGTCGTTCGTTGTGAATTTAAGCGTTTGTTATAGCGTGACTTTGGAAATCAAGTGTATTGCAAAGTTGTATTCAGAAAGAATAAACCAGTTTTATTTAAGAATAGACTTGTGTCGCTAAAGTCTCATCGGAAAAAAATTATACGGGAAATTAACTAACGACCAGAGACGTAACAAATTAGTGTCAGAGAGTGGGACAGAAAATTAAAAAAGAAGAAGATGGAAACGAGAGTCAGCAAATCAAACTACAGCTTAGCAGATTTGATGGCAGCAATACAAGAACAGCAAAAGAAACAAGAAGAACGAGAAAATAAGCAAGAAAAGAAACAAGAAGAGAGACAACAGCAGTTGCAAGAAAACCTGCAACAGTGGCTGCTCGAACAACAAAATAAACAGGAAGAGAGGTTACAACAGTTGTTGGAGGAAAAAGAAAAGAAACAAGAAGAGAGATTACAGCAGTTGTTGGAGGGAAAGAAAAGAAACAAGAAGAACGAGAAAAGAAACAAGAAGAGAGATTACAGTTGTGGCAACTGGAACAAGAAAGGAAACAGGAAAAAAGTCTCCAACAGTTGCAGGAAAGTCAGCAGCAACTACAGGAAAGTCAACAACAGTGGCAAGAAGTACAAATGGAAAACATTAGTAAATTTCAAAGTGAATTAGATACATTAAAGGATGATTTATTGTCTTTTACACAAGGAGAATACATTAACCATCGACTTAATCAGCCCCAAACAATGACAAGCCCTATCCAGACCCTGCAGCTAAACCCTAATGCAGACATATTCAGTCCCGTTAGAAGTCACATCCCAGATATGAATGTCAGTACTAGGAGTGATCCAGTACGAAGGAAGCCACAGGAATTCGATGGGAAGGCACCGTGGGAAGCATATAGAGCACAATTTGAGCTTCTGGCAGAAATGAATGGATGGA
>NW_013666819.1:102825-103768 GCF_000517525.1 Limulus polyphemus
ATGCCATGACAGGAAAGGCTGCTATACAGAAAGGGTGTTGTAACTGTGGAAAGCAAGGACATATGAGAAGCCAGTGTAAGAAGAATATTACCAACAAGTCAGCCTCAAGGAGATCAGTAATGTTTGGTGTTGAGGGAGACTCACCAACACTCATCGTGAAAGTCCCAACAGCTAGGTGTAAAATGCCAAGCACAAATAGTGTCTATGTGACAGGAAAGCTGGATGGCCAAAAGTGCGACTTTGTAATAGATTCTGCGTCTCGCAAACCCTTGTGAGTATCAAGGTGTTAGATCACGAAGGAGTACCAGAAGCCATACAGAAGCTTTGTGGTGTAACAGGACATTCTGCAAGGTTGTGGGGACCAGTGTGAGTAACGACTGAGCTCATTGGCATAAATGACAGACACAAAGTATACTTGGCCGACATTGAAGACGAATGCATATTAGGATTGGACTCCTTACTACCGGTAACTGTTAAAAGAGAATTTGAACTAATTAGCTGTCATCAAGCTGATGTCAAAGTGACTGAAGGAGTTGATGATGGTGAAATGGAACCAGGTATAGATATTAAATCAGAGCAGGAGAAACACGAAGATTTGAAGCCAATAATTGATTTTCTAAAAGCAAGTGTTTTGCGCCCTGCTTGGGAGAAGGTGTCTAGTCTAAGCCCTGTGACAAAGAACTATTGGGCACAATGGTACCAGTTGAAGTGTGAAGATGGTATTCTTCTCCAGAGATGAGAAACTGACGACCCGGCAAACAGTTATAACGAGAAAGTTACGGGAAGTTGTGTTGCGTCAATCACATGATACTTTAACAGGAGGGCATCTCGGAGTTAAGAAAACATTGAGTCACCTACGACAGAGATTTTACTGGATAGGTATGAGGCAAGATGAGGAAGAATGGGGCAGAACATGCAGTACATGTTGTGCTAAAAGGGGACC
>NW_013666819.1:104240-124010 GCF_000517525.1 Limulus polyphemus
CGTCACTTCACCCACCGTCTGATGGGATGGTAGAAAAGTACAACTGGACACTGGGACAGGAATTGGCCAAGTTTTGTAATAGTCGCCAAGATGACTGTGATGTCTTACTCCCTCCACTGTTGATGGCCCATAGGACAGCAGAGCATGAAGCCACTGGATACACTCCAGCAAAGTTAATGTTTGATCGGGAACTTTGGTTGCCAGTGGATCTGTTAGCAGGACGCCCACCTTATGAAGAGTTGCCTGAGAATGTGTCAGAGTTTGTGAAAGTGTTATCGGAAAGGATGGATGATATTCACCATCAAGTGCGTTCAAACTTGAAAACGTCTGCTGACTCGATGAAGTTATCTTATGATAAGAGATCTACTGAAGTCAGCTTTGTACCCGGAGACAAGGTATGGTTGTATAATCCCAGGAAGACCACTGTCGAAGAAGAAACTCTACTCGGTTTTGAGAAGGGAAACAGTGAAGCCCTTGATGAAGTTACTACCACGGATGTGACTGTTACCAGTGATAGGACGTTTCCTGACGAAGCAGATGAACCCCACATGAAGCAGAAGCCAACGAGACGGAGACCAGTACGGAAGAAGATATGTCCCATAAAATTAAGAGACTTTGTTGAATTTTAATTTTGTGTTTATAAATTCTGTACATTTAATTAAGTTATTGTTAGTTGTTTATTGTTTAATGTAAGTGGCTATTGTTCGGGACGAACAATACTAAGGAAGGGGCAGTGTTACGACAGCGGAGGTCACGTGACGCTAGTAACACGTCATGTACTTCTAGAACGTTCCAAGAGGTACAAGTGAATTCTCGAGAGGTTACTAGATGTACGGTATTCTTGCATATAAGACCGCCAAGAACTGACGGCAACAATGTAGTTGAATTGCAGACAGAGATAGAGACGGACAGTAGGGTCGAGCGCGTGAGTCGTTCGTTGTGAATTATAGCGTTTGTTATAGCGTGATTTTGGAAATCAAGTGTATTGCAAAGTTGTATTCAGAAAGAATAAACCAGTTTTATTTAAGAAAGGACTTGTGTCACTAAAGTTTCATCGGAAAGAAATTATACGGGAAATTAACTAACGACCAGAGACGTAACAATATTATAGTTGGAACCTCTATGTATTTAGAACTTGGTTATAAATACAACCTCTCTATGTCTATTTAAACACTGCATTTAAAAAACAAGCAAACAAGTAAATACAAACTTTTCAAAAAAGGAAGTAAATGTAGTGTTGGCTAATATCAATGCTTTTAAATTAAAACAATACCAACAAGATAGGGGATGGCATTTGCATTATTCCTACATAATAACAGAGCAACATATATAACTATTCAATCACAATTGAGTTTGATTTATTCTATTTTTGTCTGTTAACATTCTACTACACTGTGTATTAGCTATTTCTACATTTACTTCCTTTTCGAAAAATATTTCTTTACTTGTATCTTCATGTATTAATCCAACTCGACTATGATGTCTACAAACAAATGACCATCAAAGTATTCATTCAAATTTCTATGAGTCAAACATACAGAATAACTTAATCAATGAATCTCTCACCACATGATGTTCAACCTGATTCAATTGATGATTCACAGAGGAAAAGTGATTAAAATATGTTAATGAACCATAATAGTACATTGTCTTTTCTTCAGTGTCAGAAAAAATCTAATAAGAAATGCATAACAGGAAATAACATACAATAATCCATACACACAAGATAACCAGAATATTTATTTACAGAAGCGAACATCGTCTTGCATCATATTCACAAGAAATAAAAACCATGTTGAAAAAAATCAACCATCTATATAATTTTTCAAATGAAAAGCCTCATTCAAAATCTCACAAATAATCAATAGCCCGGAGGAGTCGCCCTCAAAACGTCCAATTCCCTTTATTCCATTTCTTTCGTTCCTGAATCGTCATTCTCAACCCTTCCACGACCATCATCTGTATCATATACAGCAACTCGCAATCATAAACAACAGATTCCAGTTAATTCTCAGAATAAATCTCTATTTGATATATCAAAAGTGACTTTCACTAAACCGAAGAAGATACCTTCACAGCGTAGGGATGACAACAACTATAGCTATCAATCGACAAAAAACAAAAAAACAAAAACATTGAAATCAGAACTCAGGGATATATTTATTATAATTAAGTCACCAGAATCAAAGCTTTCTGGAGACAAGTTTACATACCTAGATTCACTCAATTCAGCTATTGAAGCAAGTTTTCATTCCCTATAAAATTTTGGTCACTGTTAAACTGATTTGGAAAGAAACATACAACACAAAATAAGAAAGCTTCTGCGACCAAAATATTTTTTTCCAATAAAAAGGGAGTGGATCTCGAATTTTGTTTTTTATCCCAGGTTATAGAAGTTTCATTTCGAGGAAAAAACCTAAAGAAAAATCTCTTTACAAGGAAAACAGTAAACAAAAATTAATTGGCCACTTACAAATAACTTATGTTGAAATATCCAGTTTGTTTCAGAGCAACTGATTAATTATTTTCATAAACTGCATTATTTATATGTATGTTTTAAAACATTAGTAATAATGTATATATTACCTTAAAAATTTTATGCTTTTCCAAAATCCGTAAATTTTATTTATTTTTCTTCCAAAGTCAGAAACAACTAAAACGTGCATCTTCTTATAGGTTTACAGTCATGCTTCTGATTTTGGGGAGTGCTAGTGTGAAATACATTAACTCTAAAATCATCGTCATGTTTCTATAATGCTCTCTACCAGTGGAGTCCATATATTGAAATATTTCATGCATTTTGCATGGTACAATACTTCATGAAGTGGACTGAGGCTTATCCATTGATCGATAATTTAACATATTCCACAACTGATGCATTGTTAGAGCACAGGAAGAACAGTTTGGAACATTGGAAGAAATCCACATAATGGGCTAATTTCAGTAACCATTTTCTCAGATGTGTAGAGTGTTAGATGCAGTGAAGAAGTGCATCTCACCAGTCCATCCTCATTTTAGTTGTTTAAAAGAATGGATGATACTGACTGTCAAGTGCATCCTTGCCAAGTTTGTTAACCTTGGTTGAACTGAATGGGAAGAGCATTTACCACATGTTGTAGTGGCTTACACAGCAACTGAACAGAGATTGATGATTGTTTGATGTTTGGCTTTCCCTTCAGAGCAGACTTTGATTGGTTAAGGTCGTACCCCTTACTCCATCACCAGTTTGAGCTTTAACAGCTCTGACATACATGAGAAGAAGTGTTATGAAAATACAGTTAAGGATTTGATGTCCCAGTATGTAGACTGGGTGTAGATTTAGTGTGTGCTATTAACATGCAAGCAGCTGGTTTCAACTCAATGGATCTACATCTCTTACTCCATCAAATCGGTCCATTAATGTACAAATGACAGTGGATGCTAGGCATGGGAAAGTGCATGGAACAGGTCAATAAGCTGTGTCTATACATTACAGACAAATATTTTGTATACTGGCTTAACCATGGATAAGATTTCGAGAATGAGGAGTCAGATGAAGACAAAGATGATGTATAGCATTACATTGGCTCATTCAACAAGGAGAAAGGAGCTGAAAAAACTTATCTGACTATTCATGATGAGCTAGATGGGGACTAACCCCTGATTATAATGTTCTAGGACAGCTGGTGTTAGTAAATACATTGGCTAGCACGACATCACTTTGTACAACTGAAAATGATAGCTGGCAGTTCAAAAACCCAACAGTAAAGATGGTGTAGCCCTTCCTTTCTATGCTATCAAGTGGTATTATAAGTTACATTACATACACTACTTTGTATGATTACGACTTGATTAGTGCAGAAGTAAAACAGTTGTTAGGTTGAGCCACTAGTGAGTGAAAGGGCTTTGCAATCTTTGTTTTTCAAGTTATTGAGGAAAATTTCATTGGGAAATATCGACTAAATATATAGCTATAACTGTTTGATTATCATGCAATTAAGATAACCATGTGGCTCAAAAATCAATGACAAAAAAGGAAGTAGTACTCTTTGCTTTCCAAGATACTGAGTGATTTACTGAGGTGCATTGTCATTTGAAATATTGAGAGAAAATCACTCACCTGATCTAGCAAAGTGACATGATTTCTGTGAAGGATACTACATAGTCATAGCAATATTCTCCCTCATACACCCAAAGAATGTATGACTTCTCCACATACAGTGAAGGATTTTTGTTTTATTTGAGTGTATATTGATTTAAATTCATTTAACATTGTATGTATAATTCTGACTCATAAGAATTTTTGTTGAAAAGTTTTACTTCGACTGAAATCTGCCAGTAACTCTTTTGTGATGCCTAAACAGGAAAACATGTTTGATGACCCGTAGACAGAAGTGTATTACGGTACCACAGCTATTGAGACATAGCTTGCCAGAGGTTAAAAAGGCTAATAAAACGAGACATCAACTTTTTTACTTGTACATTAATTTATTTGTAAAGATTAAAAAATATAAGTTCAAAGAATCTTTAAAACTCCGATGGAAATAATTCCACCATCTTCAGGAAAATAAATCACAATTAAAAGAATTGATATCAGAATCAATCAATCAGTATTATTAGATACATAGTTTACAATTGCTTATTAAAAAGTATACTCTATAATAGGTTTATGATTATTTTGTTATTATGTTTGTCAATTTTATTTAAAATGGCACGTGTATGAAAGTGCACAGTATACGTCAATCAGTTGTGCCCATACATGACTGATGAATATTTGGTGGACTGGTTTGACCAAGAGTCAAAAGAGTACATTGTCGAGTCTTATACCACACTGACCCTGAAGGTGAAGAGGAAAGAGTAGAGAGTACTTATGGCTGTTCAAGATGAAATAGATGAAGAAGTGCTAGATCTATAGGAAAGAAACAGATTCGATGGTCCATGAAACTGCTGACAACGACCTCCTAATCGATATGACTTGGATTAGCTTCAAAAGTCACTGATTGTAAGATCACTTACTTAAAAGAGGTGGCAATCATTCTTTCCAAGTTATAAATTGATTTGTTTCATACATGTATGCACTACATTATGTGATATCGACTTGGATACTACGAAACTAAAACAGCTCGAGCTATTAGATGTAATGCCTAGTACATCAACAGTTTGCACATCTAAAGATGACAGTTAGGAGTTAAAAAAAACTCAGCTGAAAGTACATCATGGCACTCTTATAATAGTCGGTTTTATCGCCAGTGTAATTTTCACTCGTTACAAATGATATTTACACATTCATGGGTTAAACCCACAAGTCACCAACTGGGGGAAGTTTACGTAAAGAATAAAGAAATAACTCAGGGATCAAAGAACGAAACAACACATATATTTTTATTATTCAGTTACATAAATGCAGAGTATATGCATAACGAAAGTGTAGCGTACTATGCATGCACTACAATCATTTGTGTAGTCTTCTTTGTCTTGCTATTTTTTGCAATATTTTAGTGCATTTGAGATAAACTAATTTTACTGGAGGAAATATTAATTTGTTTTCATATTGGTTATTTGCTTCTAATTGTTTGCATTGTTTCTTGGGTTGCACTACAGTGCATTGTACCATTTTTTTGTCATTTATCAACTAGCAGAAGATTGAGAGGCATTGTGTGCCTGTTGCCTGTTTGCTGTCATTATACAAACAGCAATTAAAAGAATTGATATCAGAATAAGGCCAAGGCAGTCAATATTATTGTATACATCAATATATACTATGAATAAATATATGAATATATGGGTGTAGCGTTGCACACATTTATGAACATTACACAAGATCATTCAAGCGTGTTGAACAACTTAAAAGGTTCAATTACACAACTAACACAACTGTTAAGCAACAGAGAAATTAGAGTAAAGAATTTGATCTGGATGTTAAGATCTTGTAATAAAAGGTTAAATGTGATTACTGCCGTATTATTTAAAGATACAGGTGCATCTGCTATTTTAGTTTAAACCAAAAACAGCTTGGTTATAAAAAAAAGTGCGGCCAAGATAAAAGTCATTTTTTATACAACTAGCAATTAAAAGAATTGATATTAGAATTTGGCTATGGCTTATTTGTTTGTTTGTTGTTAAGCACAAAGCTATACAAAGGGCTATCTGTGCTCTGCCCACCACGGGTATCAAAACCCAGTTTCTAGCGTTGTAAGTCCGCAGACATACTGCTGTGCCACCTAGATGAAGTTTGGTATAGCCAAAGCTAAGAGGCTTTCATGCTCCTAACATGTTACTAAGCCACACCAAGTCTCCAATGTGGTCCATTCGTTCCTTCCTGTTTTAAAGTAGCACCTCTTTCATTGTATTGTGGTATTTTCTAGCTGTTCACAAGCAAATTTGTGTGCATCATCTAATGCAGAACGTAAATAACCCACATATCCTTGTGTATATTGTAAAGTGTTCACTCTACATCACGTCTACAGGAGCAAGACTTTTTGGCTGAACATGAGCATATTTGGCAAAGAACCTGTTGATTTATGTTCAATTGCATGGTATGCCTTCATGAAATACAGTAAATGTTCATCCCAGTCCGTTTGATCGGGAGTAACAAACTTAACAAACATATGCTTTACAGTGTGTATTATCCACTCCAGTAAACTATAAGACTAGTGATATGGTGAAGCGCGCATATTCACCATATCCAACACCTTATCCATGTGGATCTCTTCGAGTGCTCCAAACCAGGCTATCTAATACTCCACTAGTGCATCAGTTACAAACATTTCGTGCATATCAACCAATGTATAAGCCTCAGATGAACTAGTCAGTGACTAAGGGTATATACATATGACTGCATTCCATCTCCAGGAGTACTATTCTATGTAGAGGAGAATCAACAATTATTTGTTAGAGTTTACATTGCTTAGGCTGGCTTTTGTTTTAGGTGGTACATGCCACATAGTTTTTATACTAATGCTGAAATTCTTGAGTCGAATGCACTCAGGACAACTACCATTGAATGTTAGCACACGTGTATGTAAGAACTTGGTGCCCTCCAGTCTTTGTGTTATCCAAAGTCTGGAGAATCTCATGCCTCAAAGTTCTAAAGGCCACTAGTTGTAACACTGGCTGAGAAATGCTGTTTGTTGGTTGATAACAACGGTACAGCAAACCTTCCTGCACTTTAAACTGTTCATACAAGTAACATATGTTATATGCACCTGTGCTGCATTTCTCAATCTGAGATGGTTGTGCTTTATGTTGCTGCACACCAGGAAGCATCCATCCTAGTTCTAGGTTCTTCAGCTGCGCTTCCCAGAACTATTGAAGTGCTAACTGTGTCATCCATCCACTACTGGAATTTCATATTACATTATTTGCTGCTGCTATGAAAGAAATGGTCTCAACTCCCACAAAATGTCCAGGACCAAGACACTCAATGAATGTATAGGGTCTCACTTTTTAATGATAAGATCCATCTGTGTTTACATTTTGTAGGCCCAAGCAATATTGTATATGTAGATCATACTCTTGCAGTGCTATTATTTAGTTTATTCTCATAACCCTCAAGGTTCTTAAGGTTCATTAACCATTTCAATGACGTATAGTCTACTTTAACAGTGAACTTTATACCATGCAAGTAATATTAAACGTTTTTTATGAAGACCACACATGCAATCAGTTATTTCTGTTTGTCATAAAGTATCTGCATTCAGGAACCAGGAGTATAAAACTTGTATACACGGTTTCACATTCTACTCCATCTTGAAACTGTGTTAACACTGCTTTTATTCCCCTACTATTTGCGTTGGTATCTAACAGGAATTCACAATCTTGGCATGAATATTTCAAAACCTGAGCTTATACTAAAGCATACTCGAGGCACTGGAATGCCGAAGTGCGTCTCTGCTTTAATGAAAACCAATAACGGTGATGCTGTCTTGGAGAAGTTGGCCACAAACAATCAGTAATACAATACAAAATTGAAAAACTTTGGACTTCTTGTTTGTTCACAAGTTAAACCTAATTTCACACTACTGTATTTTAGCAGAATATATTGAGGTTCCCTCTCTACCCACAATATGACCAAGAAGTTTCACATCCGTGTGTACGAATGCAAATTTTCCTGGTTTAGTCTTAAGCATACCTTTTTTAATCACAGGATGCCATGTTCAGGTTTTATCTGCAGACTGAATGTGCAACCAAACAGTAGAATGTCATCAACACAGATCAGGCACTTCTCCCATTGAAGCCCAATTAGTGTAAGCTCCATCGGCCTCTCAAAAGTGGTACGTGCGTTACACAAGCTGTACAGCATCACAAAAAACTTGTAGAGCCATCTCTCGTCTTAAGTCTGTTCCTCCACTTACATCTAGTTTATTTCCACTTGACCATGTCTACTAGCCCGAATGATGATTTTGCTTGGAGTTCCAGATATACACCACTGACAATGCGACTCATTTTAGCACAATTCTTGTTATGACATGATATGGTCAAGGATCATAATGTTTTATTTTATTAACATTAGAGAGAAGAAAAAAATAACACGTTTTGTCTAATATTTGTACGATTTTTTTTTCTAATTGTTATGATTTTCTTGTTTCTCTAATTATATTTCCTAATTTCACAAATGAGCTTATTGGCCTTGGCGAAATATGAATTGACTTAATTTCTAGAGCAAGATACAGCACAACGCATTTTGTTAATGTTTGTTTCCGTTGGATGCATGAAGTTTCAACTAACTTCTTAACTATTAGTATTAGTTAATAGTTATTAATACTATTTTCAATAAAAATATGAAAGCATTTACAATCAAAACTTAATCAATTTCTCGTAGCTTAAAAAGTAAAAAGCGATTTTCATAACACATCAATTTCATCTAATCACCACGTAATGGAGGTTGAAAGACATAAGCAAAATTAATAAATAGCTTTAAATTAGTGGTTTAGCAACATAAATTAAAATTAATTCATTTAGGTTATAATACGTTAGCATAAACTGTGACATCAACAAGTGTTCTGGCTGCTCCTGTTTCAAGCAGAAAGTCTGTTGTAGAAACTATCAAGGACCCACACACTATGACAAGCAGTGGCCCCTTACTTTTGATTGTAGAACAATGAGAAGTACTCAGCAGCTCATCCATTGGTTTTGCATGACCCCAGTCTTTTCCGTTATCAATAATTATTCTGTCAATATATCTCCCAGCTTGATGAGTCTCACAACTATCATATGGCCCATTTACTTTATCATTTGGTGCCCAATGTCTCACTAACTGGTGAGATAGCTCCAATCTATTTTCAAATTTCTCAGGTGGTTTCAATAAGAGAGGAGGTTGGTATATTCTGACTTGTGTAAGTCTGGGAGTCCTATATAGAATGATTCACTTGATCTCAGACTTGCTACAAGCCAAACAACAAAACTCGACTCTCAGGGAGAAGAGCATGAACAACCATTGTGTGTGCACCAGATATGAGCAGCTCTTATTTCTGAGTTGTCAACTGTAATAGGATAGAAGTCATGGAGCTTCAGAGTGTTTACAAAAGTCTAATGTCCAGGAGTTGTCTTTTCCTATATCTAACAACTCTCTTGGACAGTCATTTCTCCTCAGTGGCCACTCTTCCCCTTGACTATATGTTCTTCTAGTTGTACAAACGGCTATTTCCATGACTAATAAGTTCCAGTAAAAGGCAAAACACACTTCAACAAAGAAGCAGTTCTGTAATAAGATATTTTGCGGTCAAGGCGCAAAAATATTCTCCTTCCTATCTATTCTCGGTCTAACTGAATTAACTTTACATCAATGGGATAGGTCTGCATTAACAAGAGGTTCGACATTATATTCATCATCGAATAATGTTGACTCTCTAAATATCTGAATTCGTAAAATAAAATAAAGAGATTGGGCACAAAAGAAAGCATGAAATGGACACTCTTTATCAAAATAGACTTAACACAAACACAACGTGTACTTACTTTTATGGAATGATGGACTGTTGCTTTTATTGTATTCTCTGTATCTTGGAAGAAACATCGTATTTACTCTGTGCACTAGCGATACCTACGTGACTAGTCATTTACATTCAAATATAGGTGAGCCCATAAATTCAAAATACCATCTGCTCTACCATTGGAGGACACTGATTTCGATATCAGTTACACAAAGTGCAACATTGCAATAATTCCTTTAATAGGCAGAACAGGTATTATACCCAGAGAATAACAAATTCAGCTAGAACAAAATTAACTTAATAAGTTTCTCGACCACTTGTTTTATGAAACTGTGCATACAGAGAATAAATGATAAATTCAAAATAAAATACTATAGTAATACAAAAAAAATAGGAACTCATGGTATATGATTAATATTTGAACAAAGGAATAAAGGCAGCTAGAAAGAAATCAACATAAAGAGTTTCTTGTCCATGTGTTATATCAAAACTGCAATATTTAGAATAAATGCAAAAGTTGAAAAATTCTACATTAAAATGAGAACATAGAAAATGCATGGCATGCCTGCATACCACTGTTCTACAAGCTTTCCATACCATAAATCTATGAGCATCCAATCAGTTAAGGTTTAGAGTACCTACACCCTTCTTAAGTAATGTATGATTCGTAAAGAGTTACATAAGCAAACTTAGCATAAAATATTGCTACTAAAAATAACTAAATATGACACCTGTGGTATATAAATCAGCTAAATCATAATGTTCCCATTAAAATGAAACTGAAACAGTCATGTATATCTAACAATTAGTCCTCTTTAACAAAAATATTTAAAATATGTTTTAATATGTATGTATTTACTGTTCTCAGTTCACGTTCACAGTCTACTCATACAATCTGCACCAACGTTTGCAGTCCCAGTTATGGCCTCACTGCAGAACTGTTACTTTTGGAGGTGCAATGCCAACCTCATTATTCTTGCACTCTCACTTTTGCACCTCTGGATGTGTGCAAGGGGCTGATGATCCATCTTGAAGACGAACTCGTTCCCATAGAGGTAATTCTGGAACTTCCAGATGGCACATATGATGGCCACACACTCTTGTTCAATCAGAGAGTAGTTCTTCTCACTACTCAACAGTCTTTTTATGAAGTGCATTCCTGGAAACATTCCATCTTTATTTTCTTGCAAAAGTATTTTTCCAATTCCAACTTCTGATGCATTAGCCTGAACCAAAAATGGTTTGTACAAGTCTGGCACTCTAGCGATGGGCGAACTTCCTAACTTGTTCTTTAACTTCTGGAATGCCACCTGCTGTGATTGTTTCCACTTCATCTTATTGGGTTGGTCATTCTTAGTCAGGTTAGTCAGTAGTGCAGCAACTTCAGCATGATTTGGAATGAATTTCCTATAGTGACCTGCTAGCCCCAGAAAAGATCTGACTGCTTAGTCGTCAGAGCTGGTGCATCTTGTATCCAAGTTATCTTCTCCTCTTCCATGGCTAGTTGATAGTTATCCCCATTGTGTCCAACAAAGTCCACTACAGAATATCTGATGCAGCACTTAGATGGTCTGATGGTTAGACCTGCTGCTCTCACTCGCCACAACTGCTCTCTGAGCTTCTTCAGGTAGTCTTCCCATCTGGCTGTGTGGGTCAGAATGTCATCCACATAATACTCGATGATGGTGGTTTTGTGCAACATCTTCCTCATCATATGATTTAATGTTGCTGCTGAATTGAATAACCCAACAGCATCCTCTTGAACTGGTAGTATCCATTTTGTGTCACAAAAGCTGTCTTTCTGTAGATTCTGTCTCCATCTGCATCTGCTAATAACCTTTACTGGGGTCGATTCTGGTAAAGAAATTTACTCTGTTTATTTTCACCATGATAACCTCTGGGTTGCCCATAGGTTCAGAGTTGAAACTCATCCCAATGTTCAGCTTCTGGAAATCTATTCAGAAGTGGTTTGAGTCACCCTTCTTTTTCACAATTACCACTGATGAATGGTAGGCAGAATTTGAAGGCTTAATGATTCTGGCTTCTAATATTACTTCGACTTTTCGCTTCATTAGGTCTCTCATTGCAAAAGGAATGTAATAAGGTTTCACCTTGACTGGATCTTTGGCTGTGGTCTCCATCTTGTGTTGCACAAGATCTGTTGTCTTGCCTTGTCTATCTGTGAAGACATATGTGTACTGGCACAGTAGATCTTTTAGCTCTTTCTTCTGCTTGTCAGTCAGTTCTTCACTGATGTTGATGTCTCTGTATGTCTCATCTCCACCCAATGGTCATAAGTCTAGTAGGTCTTCGTCTTCTGTGACAAAGTCACCATCTTCTGGTTTTTCATTTATGACAGCCAACATAGCCTTCACTTTCACAACAATACCGTAGTTTGTTGGCATCTCTCAATAAATGTCACATGCTCTGATCACCACTGGTGCTGTTGACCCATTTGCTAACTTGAGTTGACCATAAATCACACACTGTTTAATATCGTGATATCACTTTCTTCTTGTGATGAATCTGACAAGTTGCCTTCATTGTGTTCTGTTTCTTCTGGTAGCAGCACTCATGGTGACATTCACTTGTTTCTTGTCAGCACCATCTTTGTCCAGGGAAAAACCAGCTGCTTTATGTTGAGATTTTTACTGCTGCTTCTTGCTGAAAGACTTACACTTACTCACAATGTGCCCCATTTATGACAAGCATAGTATATTTTCTCCCTTTTATTTGTTGTCTTGTTGTCAGCTTTGGTAGCATTCTGCTTTTGGTCACCATCCTTGGTTTCGACATTAGCTGGTTATTTCTGAAATTGCCAGTTGTACTTTCTCCGTGGGCTTTCATATATTTTTCTGTCAGTTTGATCATCTCATACACGTTTTTGATGCTCTCTCCTTTAGGAACAGTGAGATGTTAGTTGAGCATGTGATCATGAACTGTTCATGTATTAGTATATATGCCAGTCCTTCAAAACTATTTTCACACTTGGTTATGTCAGTTCATCTTGTAAAGTATCACCATAGATGTGTCACTAACTGAAATACAGTTTCTCCAGTGTCAGGTTTGACTTCTCTAAATTTCCGATTAAAACCTCGATTAATTCATAGTGTTTTAGCAATGCCAATTTTAACTTGTGATAGTCCATGGCATCTTCTGACGTCATGCCTGCTTACACTTGTAGATATTTTTCTATCTTTGGGTAAATCTTTTATACTTATCTAGGAATGCATCCACGTCATCTTTCTGTTTATCAAATTTGGACAGCTTGGGTTGGCTGGCCGTGACACCATTGTCATTGTTGGGCCCTCCATGTTTCTGTTGAGTAATCTAGATGTCCTCAGTTTGTGCTCTTATTCTCTCTATTTCCAGTCTCTCCTCTCTCTCCTATTTTTCTTTTTTGGGTTTGGGTTTCATTAACACGTTTTCCTTTCAGTTTTTTCCTTCCTCTCTTCTCTGCTTCTCCTCCTCTTTCTTCTATTAATGCTTCTTTCTCTCTCATTCTTGTTGCTGTTTAACAAATTCTCTTAGATCATCATCTTTGAGTTCAAGTCGCTTGTCTCTCTCTATCCACTATTCAAAATCTGTCAACATGGCGATATAGTGTGGTTATGACCTCTACAATATTTTCACCACCACTACAGCTGTGTTTATTTAGGCCTCTTTGCCGATGTTGTTTATATTTTCTTATACTAATGCTTACTACTGTAGATCCTGGCTGGATCGCCACTGTCAGGTTTTGTGAGACTGGATTCTTTACAGTAAATGTATGTGACTTGTTAGCAATAAATTTCAACTATAATCAAACAGCAACACAGCTCGCTTATTTCATCAATAATATATTAAAAACAAATTAAACGTATGTACAAATGTTCGTTACACCATTGGTTACCCCACCTGCATCAGTAGCTTTATATAACAATAATGTTGTTAATATATATGCAGTTACTTAATTTCTTACATAAAAATAACTTTTACCTCAGAATTTGAATACTCCAACAGTTACAAAGAAAGCCCCCCAGTAACACAGCGGTATGTCTGCGGACTTACAACGCTAGAAACCGGGTTTCGATACCCGTGGTGGGCAGAACACGTATAGCCCATTGTGTAGCTTTGTGCTTAATTACAAACAGATACAGAGAAACATCATAAAAAGTGTTGTGGACATAGTTTCTTTATTTCTTACAGTAAAAGTTGTTTTCCTATTATAGATATTTCTGATACTGTAATTGAATCCTTTTAATTACAGACAGACCAATTAATTTGAAGCTGCTATTGTTTATGTATATTGTATGCATTGCTATTAATAGCCTTTATTGATAAATATATAAAAATACATGAAGGCAGAAGCTTAATTTGAAACAGTAATTCACAAAAAAATGCCATCTTTCCAGCAATAAATTTCCACCCAATTTTAAACATCAAGTTTCTTTTCGTTGAATAACCTGAAAAATAAATTGAAGATCAATCTGTTTTGGACTTACTACTTGTCAGTGAGTTGTACAGAGTAAAACACATTTCAAAACATCATACATTTTAACAGCCTATTCAACCTAAAGTCTCCTCTCAAAAGAACAATGAAATTTATCTTAAAAGACTAATTCATATTTATATGTAATAGTTAAATTAGTTTCCATTAAATTTTGTTTGTAGGAAGTAGAAAAATAATACACTTTATTACGAATCGCATCTTAATTATAATCCACTGCATTCGCATTTGTGATTTTTTCCCCATATTTGTAATAATGGTTTCATTTTTACTTATTGTTACAAACTAGATTGATTGTAATATTTATTGTATAATATTTTTTTCAACAGTAGGGGTAGTATGTCAACGAATATAAATTATAATTTTTATTGCTAAAATCGAGATTAATTAAATATTCTAATTTTGTATTTTTTGAAATTGTAAGAACACTCACAATATTTTTATCCAACCTGTCAATAGAACAGAAACCATTTGAGATCGAGAATAGTGTCAAATTGAGTTTATGAGTAGTGATCAAGTTTCATCGAAAATAAATCTTAGGTAATCCTAAATATATTTTTTATTATTTTAGTCATAGATTAATTTAGAAAGTTGCGAAATTTATTAGATACATTGTCTTAAGTTTATTTTGTTTCAATACTTGCCAAAACCAATATCCTGAGGCTTAAAATTAAAGTTACACCATTGAAATAATGGTATCTTTGCGGTGCGTTACATAAAATACAAAGGTGTTTACAGATGAAAAAATGTAATTCTAATTTCAAAAATCACACTTAGTTACTCGTGTCTTATCGCATTTTTCTTAATATTATAATTAAGTACATATTTATCCAAAGTATAAAGTTTAAGTTTAAAATTGATTGATAGTTTCGCAGATTTTGCAATATCTGAAATATTTGAAAACATTGTTTAAAAATCACTTCATGTTGTATAGGCTTGTACAGAAAGAGTACACTGTAAAAACTGTTATTACTCAGGCATTCATTTTATCACCAATTGAAGTTGGTATAAGGTAGTCAAAAACTGGCTAATCTTTTGCACTAGTTAGAAAATTATTGTATAACTTATTCATATTATTATTGCTATTGTGAATATTTGAAGGAAAATTAAAGTGTTATGTTGCCTCAAATCTGGATTAAGACTTTGAAAGCTTTAATAGAATAATAATGAGTGGTATTCAAGTAATGTCTGCAAGCTCAGATATAAATATGTATTTTATTAGTATGTTATATTGACTGTATATGTTGCATTTTTAAAAATCTTATTGTGCTTTTCAGTGAAAAGAATCATTTTGTTGAGCTGTGAGACACTGCACCCACCATGTTCTTATATAATCTAACCCTACAGAGGGCCACAGGAATTACTCATGCTGTTCATGGAAATTTCTCGGGAACTAAACAGCAAGAAATTGCAGTTTCCCGAGGAAAAATTCTTGAACTGCTTAGGCCAGATCCCAACACAGGAAAAGTTCATACCTTACTTACAGTTGAAATATTTGGGGTGATTCGTTCTATAATGGGTTTTAGGCTCACAGGTGGATCAAAAGGTAAATTGTTTGTTTTGAAACAAGTAATTAATAGAACCAGGACTAAGACTAACAAATGCATACCATAAGTTTAGAAATTTCATATTAATTTACTCTGACAGTCATTATGGCATCCTGCAGTTCACCTGTTTCCTCAAACAATACTGTGTTTACATATTAAAAACCTCGTTGAGTAGAAGTTATTTAATTTAAAGTATTTGAATATTGTATTATTTGTGATAATTACATATGAAATTCATGGAGGAACAACAATTGATAAAACTTTTGTATGCATAGTGCCCCTTTAACCTTCTTGTCAAATTTAAAATAAGTCCTTATAGACAATCCTTAGAGCTCCACCTCAAACCTCTTGATCACTATATGAGGGCAAAATTCAAAAAGTTTCAAAATCTAAAAGTAGTTCCTTGTTTGAGCAACTTATTTTCACATAATTCTTTGTTTCTGATACAATATTTTACCTCTTCTCACTAAATAGCTTTTCTCAATTAGTACTGCCCTCTATCGATTCAAATTTTCAACACTCCCAACTAGCCTTCCACCTCCCACTTCTATATATCCACATGCAAATGATCATGCAACAGCTTTCCACCAATAGGAGTTTGACACTACCCCTATTGTAACCAGTGCCCTCTACACATTTTCACGTTAATCACTTCTGAATTGGTAGTAGTACTGTACACATATGCTAATTCTTGTCATCATTTTTCTTTGCTAGTTATTTAAATTTTTCCATTTTGAAATTGTGAAAGGTTGCTTTTTCCAACTTTTCTTACTTTTTCAGGGTCCTTTTTGGCTAGAGTATCGTGGATCCCACTCTGTGGCAAGTGGTGTCTGACCAGATATACTTTTTTCTTTTGAAAATCTACTCTGTCCATCCTGTGACCATGCTCAACTCAATGTCAGTTACGTTGTAGCCCTTCCTTCTGCAGACCTAATGTATAATTCCAGATGCCTCCAGGTGTTGGTTGTGTATGTCTGTACTGTTGTCATCTATTTCTAAACAATTATGTTGCAGGGTTGGGTTATTCACACTATGGAGATGGGGGTGTTCTTTAGGGCTGCTAGTACTCTCTGGTGGTTTTTTGCATCATACATATATTCATCCCGGACCGTATATTCATGAACTAACATGAGTAAAGCAGACAGAGTTTGTTGCTCATCTATGATCTCTGCAGCATTGAAACTCTTCCTACCACAGACCTGATGTACAATTCCAGATGCTGCCAGGTTTTGGTTGAATGACTCCATTGACATGGTAACTGCTTTTCAGAAAAGGTTATTACAATCACTTGTTACACTGTCTCAAGTGATGCAATCTTCCAGACTATCTAACACATTGTTCCTTTGTTTCTTTTAGTGATGTATGGGAGTCCTTACCACTTACCATTTCTTATCTGCTGGGTTGGTGGATCATGGAAGCCTGTCGGTTGAGAGTAGGGCAGTGGTATTCTGCAGGTGTTGATGGCATGTAGCATTTCCTAATGCGTACCTGATGTACAATTCTAGATACCACCAGGTTTTGGTTGTAGCACTACGCCTTATTGTTGTGTGTATATCTTACTGCTTGCTTTTTTTTACGTCAAATTTGTCATTTCTACCATCCTTCGAAGATACATTCATGATGGGTTTGGTGATGGTTGGAGATTGCCCAGTCACAATTAGAATTGTCTTGATAGCATGACACCCTTCCTACTGTAAACCTTATGTAAAATTCCAGATGCTCGCAGGTTTTGGTTGAAGCACTCCTCCATGTTACAACTATATATATATCTTTAATTGTAGTTTTCCTCTCCTACCTACCAGGGGGTCCGGTGTTGGGTGGAGATGGTCCGAGCCATGTAAGTCCTCACATGTGTGCTGGCTGGTATCCCTCCTCCTACCATGGACTGGATGACAAATGCCCATTACCACCAGGTTTACAAGTCTCTCTTCCTACCATCTGCTGGATGTTAGTTCCTGGAGAGCTAGTGCTGGTTGTAGCAGATGCAGCACATTTTCCCACTTGTGCACAACCGGGTATCCTCCTCCTACTGCAGACTGGAAGTACCATACCAATTGCCACCAGGTTTTGGATCAGAGATTTCATCCTGCCAGGGCTTTCCACTTTCCTTCCATCCACTGGATGTTAGTTCCTGGTGGATCTGGTGTTGGAAATGCATGCAAGTAGAGACAGATTTTGGTATAGAAGCTTGTCTTCTTTATCAATTCCCATTTCAAGGTGAAGAGGTAAGTGATCCTCTTCCTACTGCATATCTGATGTACCATTCATTGGTGTTGGATGAGGTCGAACTACCACTAGTCTGTTGTACTCTAGCCAGTCAACACCCAGAGCTCCCATTAATCAGTCATATATATTCTGAGATTTCATGTTTTTCCCTCTTTTATGTTCTCGACACAGTAAAAAAAAGTGAAGAGTATACCTGGTTCAGATGTGGTGCATACACTCATTGAGGTGTTTTGTTTTCTCTTTAGGTTCCACACCAGCTGGTCTCTCTTTGGATGTTTCCTAAAGGCAGATAATTTTTTCACCAGTTCACTTGTGGGATTCTAGCTATTTTGTGAGCAGAGGTAAAATATCGTATCGGAAGTTAGCATTTTCCTACACTTGAACTGTATTTCTGATAGATACTTACCTCCTATCACATTTCCCACCCAGCCTCCCCACTTTCGGTGATATATGGTTTAGGTCTTCTAACGAAACTCAAAGTGATTAAGAGTGCAAATGTGAAGAGGGCACTGGTTATGATAGAAATTGTTATGCTCCTGTTGATGAAGACCTGCTGCAAGATCATTTGCATGTGGTTATGCAGAAGTGGGAGGTGGAAGGCTAGTAGCGAGCATTAAAAATTTGTGCCGATAGAGGGCAGTACTAATCAAGAAAAGCTATTTGGTGAGAGGAAGTAAGTATCTATCAGAAATACATTTTCATTGTAGGAAATTGCTAACTTTATTGTGACCCAGCTGTCACACCTGTTGGGAAACACTTGCATGTGAAATCTACACATCATTTAAACCAATCTTCCTTTCTCTGGTTTCCTGTACCTCATACCTGGCTGTCTATGCCTTCAGTCAGATCTGGTGCCACCTTTTTCTGAAGGCCTATCCTTCCCTCTGCTTCTCCCTCCAATAATCACTCTGATTCGGAATAACCCTTGCAGGATCTATTAGTTTTTCCTCACTGGTGATCCCAACCTTGGAATTAATAACATAGCCTGACTTACTTAAAATCACTTTGAAGAGTTTGGATTTTCTTCTATTATTAATGGCACTAGTTTCACATACTTTTTCAAAATTTCCATACAGTTTCTACTGAAACATGAAATTGTTATACAATTTGTTACTTAGAGTAGTTTTTACCAGCCAAAGTTTTATTATCTGCACATCTTGTGTCTGGTGGTTCTATTGTGGAAGACATGAATACATTAATCACAATAATATTTGGAGTAGTATGATTACAGGTACTTGTATGCATTAAATTGTTGTGGTACTGTCTGAATGGTTAGATGACATCCAATCATAGTTTAAAAACTGTTAACATGTGATATACAATAACATACAATGTTAACATATTTTATACAATAAAAGGGGAGCAATCCTATAATATTTACACTTTATACTAATTTTATTCACTTTTTCTGTAATTATTTCCAATGTGCTATTTTTGACCTAATACAGAGCAACTACCACACCTGTAGTTGGCTGCAGACTGTGGATGGTGGTAGTTTTCAAGATGTTATGGGTTTCAGCACATAAACTTGTGACATTTTTGTTATTTGTAGTATGCTGCCTTATTCATCATTCAGAGATGAAAGTCTTCCGGAAAT
>NW_013666819.1:124961-128020 GCF_000517525.1 Limulus polyphemus
TGTATTTGTTAATAAAAGACCAGTGTTCTTGTATTTTTTAGTTTCTAGAAATAAAGCAGAAACCATATTTAAAATAATTTTATCTATATTTTTTATTTTGAACATCATTGGACATAAAAAAATAAAAATAATAAGGATTGTTAAAGCTAAGATTGTAGACTAAATTGCTTGTAAGCTTCTTAAAGGGGTAAAAAATTTAAACTTGTGACAAAGACTAATAATTTAGAGATTCTTTTGAATATTAAAAGAGTCTTAATATAGTTAATGTAAAATTTTTATTTTGTTAACTTAAAATGTAATAGAATCTAAAGTAAATATAGTTGCTGTTGTATTGACCAAACTTTAATAAATCATACCATAGTTGTATTTACCCCTATGTATCTACAGGAGTCAAACACTATCTTGTGTCACAAATTATGAAATACTTTTGGTCATACTGTATATTTGTGAGTCACTTTTGGAGATAAACTTTAATGAAATATGGTTAATCTCATTAGTTAAACTTGTAAAAGGTTTACACTTCTTTGAAGCTAATTTTAATACTGAGCTTTTAGTCCTACTCTTAGGCTCTGAAAGTGTACATAATAATGTAAACATTTTAATAAGTGACAATAAGTTGATAAAACAGTATAAACTAAAGAGTTGATGCAAGGTCCAGAAATTCATTAACATAGGAAATATGAAAGTGAACAAAAAATTTAAAATTTGCTTTTATAAACATTATATTAATTCATATTGTGCTTTATTAATTTTCTTTTATCTGCAAACTCTTATCAGTTTTGGAGCTAGCAGGACCAAACTTGGTAGGCCTTGGGGAATGTCCTTATGTGTGGTGTAGCTCCCTCCCTCACCATTGGGGAGGGCCAAACACACCAGTAAGACCATCCAGGCATTGTTGGGATCTAGGAGTAGGTTTACAGGGTTAAATCTGCATTGGAGTTTGCATTCTTCACTCTTTTGTTTTTGAAACTACTAATATGCCAATTCACAAGTTGGTGTGACCAAAGTTGCCACATGTACTCCGGTACCATGTTCAGGTGACCTAACAGTTTTTGTTTTTTTGAGGGGGAGGGATACTTCCCTTGGAGGAGCTGTAAAAGAAATTGAGGATAAAGGAAGAACTTGATTAGTATACTGGGGCCTCTATGAATCACGAGGGAGCTTTTGAATCCCTTAGTAGAGCTCAGGGTTTTCTGCTAGTAGTTTGAATGAGCATTAACCCATTTTGTATATCTTAATATTAATGAACTTTAGTGAATATATTAAATTAATAGTTGACTTAAAACTTCATCTAATTTTCAGCTATTCGTGTAGTAAACAATTTTAAATGTTGAAAAGGGCTTGAGTTTGTTTATTAGCAGCATGTTTTTATTTATTAAAACTTAAAAGGTTCACCAAGAAACATTTGGAAAAAGTGGATGTAGAAGGATTGTACCAGGACATTATCTGTCTATTGATCCAAAAGGACGAGCTGTCATGATTGGTATGTTTACATTAAATTTTTGGTATTTATTATAAAACAAAAGTGATTAGAAGTTTGTGAAACTAATTTTTGTTTCAAGCGATTTTTAGTTTATTTTGTTGCAAATAACTAATATCAAATGTTGGATGGTTAGTAGTCTAAACCTACCACAATTAACCCTCTAGCAATAAGTAGGTCAAAGTGTGCATGCCACAACCTTTTACTGAGTTACATTCAAAATTTAATAAAATTACTTTATTATCAATGTACATTAATAAATTTGGCATCAAAACATAGTTAAAAAACTTAATGTTAATATAAAGGTTTTAAGTTAATTTTATTTGAAAATATTTTAAAAAATCCTCAATCTTTTTTAGTACAAGAGTCATGATATTTGTTCTCTAGGTCTTCCTCTTATCTGAAGTGTGGAATTTTATGTACATTATTCATTATAATATAGACATTATTAAGAGAAATTCTAATTTTTATAGCCTTCTGTCTTACTTGCTTATGAGTCATAAACTAGAAAATCAAACTCACTTTTCATGCCCAGCTGTTATATCCTCTCTTTTATAAATTGCCAATAATTTTCTCTGATTTTTTATGCTATATCATTTATAACTAATGGAAAGGATGTTTTTATATGTAGAATGACATGTAACACTACATTGATTTCAGTAGAGAGTATTGTCAATTTCATCTCCAGTTTGAGAGTTTATCTTGTGCTTTTCAAATCAGGGCAGCTAAGGTAATTAATTAAAGTTTCTCTTGGCTTAGATAGAAAGCCAGTTACATTATAATAGTTATAGACATTGCTTTGTGCATGTTATTATTCTGTGTTCTTTGGTGCATTAATTAAGTAAATAAAAATTACTTAGTGTAGTACTGCCATCATTATGAAAAAAAGTGGTCTTAAATTTCATCAGTAACAGACAGAAAAAAAAAGAGATCAAATGTAAGATCTATGTTTTTGTTTTCATGTATATTTTTTCTAATTGCTATAAAAGCAACTAAAATGTAAAAATTAGAAAACTTATTTCCATGATTATATTGAGTATTTATTTTGAATAGTTAAAATGTTAAAATGAAATATACTTTTCGTCATCTCAAAAATCTCAGATTTGCTAAGTGTAATCCCTAAAACCTCCTAAATGCATTTTGAACGTTTTTTTGTCACTAAATCATTATAGTTTTTGTTATTTTCTTTACCCTATCTCAAAACGAGATTGGTCAATTCAACTGACCTCGTAACCACCATAAGAAAAATGTAAATAAACCTAAATTAACCTTTTCTTTCTAGAATGACTTCAAACTGTAACCTGAAACTACATTCATTTATCCTAAGTAACTCTAAGTTTGTAACATTATACATCTATTTATAATTAAATTTTATTGTTTTATTGCCCTTTAAACTGTGTCTAACTGCTTGCTATTCCTGCCATTATAAGTTGTAAATCACTTGGGGAACGTGCAGCTCACGATACACTATCGAATTACATTACCCACGAGCTGCTCGCATGCGCTCCTCGTGAACCATTTTAATTAATTATAATTATTACTTATTTAATCTAGTCTGAAATAACTTAAAAAGATCCAT
>NW_013666819.1:128517-135354 GCF_000517525.1 Limulus polyphemus
GTTAACTTTCCTATGGGAACGATGTTGCTACCCCGATTGAAAGTGACGGTTATCTGTTCAGAATACGACGTTATACAATACGCCATTTGATAGATAAAACCTTGACTTTCTATTGGTTATAGGTAATATATATAATGAAACATAAGAGAGAACTATCAATGAATTGTGAAAGAGAGGATGTGAAAAGTGCTTGTGGCAAGAAGGGTCTGATTTTCTATTTGATAGCTCTGTAACCAAACAAAATTGAAGGCTATAAAAATTATGGTCTGTTTGAGAAATAATGATTTTATAGAGAGTATTTTACATTTAATTTCATACATTTTTGAGGGATGTTGGATAAAATAGGGATGATGATATGCTAAGACAAAATGTGTCACGTGTGTTACACTAGTGGAAATTCCGGATTTCTTTACATATTTCCTTTTAGAATTAAGAACTTAAAACTTGTATACTATTAAAATATAAATTATTTGCTGAGATTTTATGCTATTCTAATTGGTATAACATAAACAAAAAGTAGTTTAATAAAATTTTTAATGTAAGACACTAAAACCTTGTGTCATGCACATTAAAGGATACCCGGAGTGATAGGGTTAATTATGTATTATTTATGTTTTAAAATGCATAATTGAAAGATTTATTGATTTTTATACATTTATCTTGTTCACCTTAGATGGTGAAAGTGTATAAACAAGATTGCTTGTGCAACATTAGTGAATGGCATGTGTGCATGGCTGAGCATAGTAGTTGGTGTATAATAACTATAAAGCCCCATGGACTTTACATTGATGTATTAACATGAATAATAAAAGACATTGTGTTTGAAGGGAAAATTAAGAATAAACTAAGTGAAAAGATAAAGACATATATATATCAGAATAATTTATAAAAAACTATATGAAGGGTTGAATGGTGCATTTCCATTTCTTAATTTTAGATATTTCATTGCACTGTATGTTGATGATATGTTAGTGATGTATTAGAGAAAATGTGAAATATAAACTGAAATATAAACATTTACCTTAAAAACTTCTAATATTCATTTATGAGGTTCTAGAGATTATGCAAATGAAATATATTATTGTGATACATCACATTAAAATCACCTTGCAGGTGAACTATTCAGAGTCCAAGTACATATTACTATATCAAAAACTAATTTTTTATTAGAAATACCACGAAAAATCATATTTAAATATTTTTCTGAAACTATATGCTTTTAGGAAAGCTCTTGCCAAATTTCAAACAATTTCATCATTTTTATTTTTGGAAGGAAACATAATGATAGCAATGTTAGGTCCTTACAATTTGGGGATCCAGATATCATAAGATTAAAAAGGTTAATTGTGTTGTGCTCTTGGTTTTACCCAGACTCAAAGCTCTGAGCTACACATACTACAAAAATAATTGTTAAGCATTTCAGTCATGCTAAGAGACACTCAGCAATAACATATTGTAAATCTAAATTTTTATTTTTTAAGTTATGTCACATTTTGAAATATGAATGGTAGTGTGATTAATTCGTAACAATTTAGTGTAGAATATGCTGCTTGCAAAATACAATTTGGCATCAATGTTATTCATGTCTGTTCTTCTGTCATTTTAAAAGTGAATGTTGAGCTTTGCCTGCATCTGCAAATGCAGTGCAGTAAGCAGCCTGCATAAACGTGATAAAGAGGAATCCTCGGGCAGACACCACAGTTTGCAATATATTCATAAAATATATATTTTTTTGCTAGTAAATGGCTGCTTTTAAAGAGACCTTAAACATATACAAAAAAAGTAATATTTTCTTATATGTATGTGGTTTTATGTCAATTTTGGTTTCATATAAGGGTTATGGAAATATAAAAGAAATTAAGTTTTGTCCACTTTTTAAGTACATTATAAAATTCACATATAGCCTTTATTAAACTTTAAAAGTGATTGTTCATTCTTTATTTGTTTTGTAGTTGTGGCAGTTTTTATTTTCCAGGTGCTGTAGAGAAACAGAAGCTTGTGTACATCCTTAACCGTGATGCTGCTGCTCGATTGACAATTTCATCTCCCCTTGAAGCCCACAAATCTAATACACTTGTCTGTCACATGGTTGGAGTGGATGTTGGTTTTGAAAATCCAATGTTTGCTTGTTTAGAAATGGATTATGAAGTAAGTTGCTGTTGCATTCTTAGATTTTGCTTTAAGAAGAAAATCAGTAACATAGAATGTATCAAGAAAGATGAAATGCTTAACTGTGAAGCTTGTCAGTTTAGATGAGCCATAAAAGGTTGTTAGAATTCCTCCAGGAAATTTATCATATAAAGTTCCTAAGAATTTTGTATGATGAGACTTGTTTTTCTTCTATAATATGGAAGAGTTGAAAAAATTTTCATTTTTACTTTGAAGCATTAACCCTTTCACAACAGGCTTGTGTATCATACATGACCTTATAACCACCATGCAACCATAAATGTATATACACAATAACTCTGAAAGTACTTAACATATCTTCTTGAAATTTGGCAAGGTTTCTGTAAACATTAGATGTCTTTTATAGACTAAAAATCTGAGTTTTTAACTATTTTGACTAGAAATTTGTCCTTAAATATATGGAGTGTGACAGTTTTGACTGCTTCATGTGCAAAGTGATATTCATGTTAAAATTAAAAATACTTTTCTTCATCTGAAAATGTTTAAGTTTCATTTCTGCAAGATGTAGAATATCCTAAATTAATATCAAACCTTTTCTTTCTGAAAAGCTATCTTTTATTTTCTCTACCATATTTCTCAGTGGGGTCGTCAATTTGACCAACCTCTTAACCACCATAAAAAATTGGGAATAAATCTAAATTAACCTTTTTTATTTCTAGAATGATTGCAAATTGTAACAGGAAACAGCATTTGTTTATCTTAAGTAGCTTAAAGTTCTTAACAGTGTATATCTCTTTATACTTAATTTTATTGTTTTAGTGACCTTTGAGCCTTGTCTAACTAATAATCCTGCCATATAAGCTGTAAATAACTTGGCAAAGTGCTGTTGAGGTAACCATTTTGAATGACATAATGCATGAACTGCTCATAAACATACATTTTTTTTGTTCATTATCTTACCTTATTGAGCCTAGTATGTTTAATTTTTACATTTTAGTTATTTCATTATTAATAAATAAAAATTACACTTGAAAAATGAGAAATGTAGTACTTATCTGATCTTGTTGTGTTTTTTTTCTGTCCACTGTTGATGAAACTTAACCCTACTCTTTTAAACTAATGGTACTACTACATTAAATTTTGTTATTTAATTAAATAATGCCTTTATGAACATAGAATAATAATGTACAAAAAGTAAACAGTGTTCTATAGCTATCATAATTTTTCTGGCTTTCTAACTGTGAGATAAGAGCCATCAGCTAAGCTCGTCAATGTGATTCCTGCGAGAAAAACTTTGAAATAGAACAACGAAACAGACAATTTTCTGTGCAGAAAACAATCTAATATAATATGTCAGTTGATAGATTAAAACTTTGGCTTTCTATTCATTATAGATAATATAGTATTAACCCTATCTGCCTGGGCATCATTTACTGCATGCGTCATGAGGTTTTAGTGACTTACATTCAAAATTTTATTAAACTACTTTTTTATTTATTTTATAACAATTAGTATAGCATAAAATCTTAGCTAATTATCCTTATTTTAAAAGTGTGTAAGTTTTAAATTCTTAATTTCATAAAGCAATATTTAAAAAAATCCTGAAATTCCACTAGTGTGACACATTTTCTCCAGGCATCTCCTCTTCTTTATTTTATTCACCACCTATCTAGTAGGTATGAAATTAAATGTAAAGCTCACTGTAAAATCATTATTGCTCAGACAAACCATGATTTTTATAACCTTCAATTTTGTTTGGTTACAGAGCTATCAACTAGAAAATCAGCCCCCTCTTGCCACACCCACCTGTAACAAACTCTCTTTCAGGATTTCATAATAACACTGGTCAACAAAATCAAATTTTTTTTTCTCTGATTAAAGATGTAAACACACTTTTCTGGACCAGTTTTGTATGCTGATTCCAAATCTGGTTATTGAAATATGAATGGGGATATTTCAGCACAATTTAGGTAATAATGACAAATTAGACTAATTAATGTTAGAACTTTATTCATTTTTCAGTATAATTCCCATAAATGTTATAAACACCATACACTTGGTTTAATTTATACAGTACACACTTATGACAAAAGAAATTTACAACAACTTAAATTATAATTAAGACAATAACCTTTCAAATTTGATCGGTTTCATCGCGAAAACTTGACGTGCTAGAGGAAAACAAAAACAGATTTGGAATCGCCATTCCAAGAGCTATCTAGCCAACCTTTAATTATATCTAATAAAAATTACTTGTTGGCCAGTGTAGTTTTCATTTACATTTAATTCTTTATTACCTATAACCAATAGAAAGCCAAGGCTTTCATCTATCAAATGATGTATTATTGGAGGATTGTCAGTTTTTATCTTGGTACAACTTTCATTCCCATGGGAAAGATAACTAGTATGAATGTTGCATACTTAAAAAGCCAGAAAAATTGTGATAGAGGAAATTGTCTGCTTTTTGCATGTTATTATTCTATGTTTTTTGGTGCATTATTTTAGTAAATAAAAATTATTTAGTGCATTACTACCATTAATATTAAAAAAAAAAGTAGGGTTAAGTATCATCCACAGTCAATAGCAAAAAAATAAAATAATACTCGAGTAAGTACTTTATTTCTGGTTTTTCATGTTTATTCTTTATTTATTATTATAAAAGCTACTAAAATGTAAAAAATAGGGATCTTTTTTTGGTTACTTAAGGTTAGATTAGGTGTTATTTATAACTTATAATGGTGGGAAGAATAGTATTTAGACACAGTTCAAAGAGCAATAAAACAACATTAAAGTTTAATTATAAATAGATGTATACTTTTAAGAGTTTAAAGCTACTTTGGATAAACAAATATAGTTTCATGTTACAATTTGAAGTTATTCTAGAAAGAAAAAAGGTATAACTTAGATTTATTTAGAGTATATTTTTTTTAATTTTATTATTATTATTATTATTTCTGGTGTTTATGTGGTTGGTCAAATTGACCAACCTTGTCTAGAGTTAGGGTAGAGAAAATAACAAACAAAAATAATTTTTTAGTGAAATATATTTAGCAGGTTTTGGAGATTACAAAAATGAAATTTGAGATTTTTTAGAAGAAAAGTATTTTCAATCTTAACAGGAAAATCACTTTGCATATAGATTATTCAAAACACTTGATATATTCACAGACAAAACTTTTTTTAGTTTATTTAACCCTTTCCAGATAGGTCATGGTTGAAAAGCCATGTCATTGAGTTGACTCACTTTAAATATTTTATTGAACTACTATTTCATTAATTTTTATCAATAAGTTTGGTATCAAGCTGTAGATTATAATTCAAATTTTAGTATTATACCTTACTCAATTTCTTAATTTAAAAGTAAATTTAAAAACAGTTAAACATCGGTTTTTGTGTGTCACATGGTATATTGAATGCAGCACTGTCAAAATACTAAGTCTATAGTTAAAAGTAAAAATAAGATAAAATTAAGCCACCCAAAAAATTTATATTTCTACTAAATAATGCCTAACATCCTCCACCCTTAAAAGTTCTAAACAATCCTTAAAGTAGAATAAATACCACCCTAATAATTCTACTATATGTTACTCCCAACTAGCATGGGAAAGCTGAGACAAGTTCAGCTACTTGAAGTTAGTATTTCCAGTCCCGTCTATACTGAATAAATTTAACTTGCATATTAAAGGTAGTTACCTACCTCTAGTGACGAAAAGGTTTGTTCCTCATTGAAGATTTATCTAATAAAATATTTTGAAATTTATTATAAAAACTTGTGAAAAACTTTTTTAGTTGCTTGTATTTATATCCATTATTTTCTAATGTAGTTAGGAATAATATAACATTATTCATAAAAAAGGTGCTGTTGTTAGAAAAAGTTAAAAATCTTTTTAATTGAGACTTAATAATGCCTTTCAGCATCATATGAGGAACAACACTATTAGGGGTGGGCAGCCAAAGGACGGGAAAATTAAATGCTCTTCTCTTATCTGCTTTTTTGATTTTGTCTGATAGATGGGATATCCCCAATGCTTTTGGGTGCTATTACCACAGGCAAATCTCCGTTATGACCTTTGAGTAACGATCGGAAAGTGTGAAGGTTTTTTTTTTGTTGACTCGTATTCAAAATTTTATTGAACTACTATTTTGTGAATCTATGTCATTAAGTTTGGTATCAAACCGTAGATTATAATTCAAATTTTAGTATTATACCTTACTCAATTTCTTAATTTAAAAGTAAATATTAAAAAAACACAGTTAAACATTAATTTTTGTGTGTATATTGAGTGCAGCACTGGTTCAAATTAGGTGTTTGTGATGTAAAAATACTAAGTATAGTTTTATATGAATTAGGAACTCAAATTACCGATATTAACAAGCTAGAATATATAATAAGAGCTTTTTATATTTTCAGTTTGCTAAGATATTGTGCATGTAATAAATCAAACACAGTGGCACCTCTACCACCTCTTTCCATTTTTGGAAATGCTCCCTTATAAACACTTACTTCTATATATGACATAAATAACCAATCGTAAGCTCAGAATGTCCCGCTGGTGGCTTTCTCAGCCATTTTAATGTGTTTGGATGCCATTTATTTCTTTCAAACCAAGATTTCAATGAGGTAGGTTGTAATAAAGTAAAATAAAGATTTGTCCATGAATATATTGGGTATATTTGTTTTGAATAGTCCTTGTGCAAAGTAATTTT
>NW_013666819.1:135903-141656 GCF_000517525.1 Limulus polyphemus
TTTTGTGGTCTGCTTCTTTGGAGAAGAATTTTTGTAAACGATATCCTTTAGAATCCGTTCGTCTGTCTTGTATGCAGTGGAGAATTGGTTTTTATAGTAGACTTTGAGTTGTTCAGTGGAGTTGTCGGTAGTGGTGTTTTTTGACGCTGTCCAGGTATCGTTGAAGTGTCTTGTTGAATGTGGTATTACTATATCCATTATTGATGAATGTTTGTCGGAGTGTACGAATTCTGTTGTGAAATAGATTCCAATCTGAGGATATTTTGTAGGTACGGTGGATGAGGGCGTGGATGGTTCCAGTTTTGTATCTTTGAGGGCATTCACTTTGAGCGTTGAGGTAGATTCCCTGGCTAGTGGGTTTTTCATAGACAGATGTGGCGTATGTGCTGTTGTTGGCGTCGATACCTTTTAACCTATCTCTAAACGGAATCGGACAATTCGACTGACCTTGTAACCACCCAAATAAAACTAAATAAACCTAAATTACTTTTTTTTTTCTAGGATGTCTTCATATTGTAACGTGAAACTACAGTCATTTATACTAAGTAGCTCTAAGTTCGTAACAGTATACATTTATTTATAAATAAATTTTAATGTTTTATTGCCCTCTGCACCATTATACTGAAAGCTTACCAAATTTCATGAAGATACACATTAGTTAATTCAGAGTTATAGTATGTTTGGTTTTATAGTGATTACAAGGTCAGTCAAATTGCATCCATCTGTATGCATATGTTTAGAAAATATGACCAAAAAAGAAATTAAAAGGTATGCAGAAATGCTTATTTTAATTTACAACACTGTCTGTGTTTTACATGAAATATATGATAAATATTTAAGTTATGGAAATCATTTGGGAAAAACATTTACGTAAGCTGTATGATTATTTTTTAATATGTACATTGATTTGTTTATAGGAAGCAGACAATGATCCTACAGGTGAAGCAGCCCAAACAACTCATCAAACACTGTCTTTTTATGAATTAGATCTGGGACTGAACCATGTTGTGAGAAAATACAGTGAACCTTTAGAAGAACATGGAAATTTTCTAATATCAGGTGATAATTAACTCTTTCCATACAGGTCATGAGGTTTTACTGATTTAAATTCAAAATGTAGTTAAACTAATTATTATTATGGTATGTGAATAAACTTGGCATCAAAACGTAGCTAATAAACCAAATTTTAATATTGTGTAAGTTTTAAGTTCATAATTTTATAGGGAAATATTTAAAAAAAATCCTCAATCTCCCCTAGTAGGAGAATTGACATTTGCTCTCTTGTTATCATCTCTTTTCTAATTTATTTGCCATTCCTCCAAGAAGTACAAACTTTAATGTAAATTACTCATTATAACGTTGTCATCATCTTTCATACATATTAGAAGTTATGTTATGGAAACTCAAAATCAATTTGGGGTCACAAATTAAACAGAATTGACCAAGCCTGTAATGAGAGAATTAAGTTCTGTGCCATGTGGCAATGTTGCTGTTCTAAAAAAATCCTTTTCAGTTTGTGATCATCAAGCACTGTAAATGTAACATGGTGTATTTTACACAAAAATATCTGAAATGTGGAGATGGCAGCTAAACCAAGTCAAGAACACAGAGTTAAGATTCACAGTATCAAAACATTATTTGTAATCACACATGCATTTAATATACAACTTAAAACAATTCTGAACTTAGTTAAATATTCTAGCAAAGAGGAAGTTGTGATTTCATGACCTTGCTTGTGCAGAGTATTTAACATGGAAATCTAACTTCAGCTAAGAACCCTTTTTTTGTGCTCTCATGTTGTCCTAACCATGAAAATATGGATTTTTGGTTTAACATAACATAGGTTTTAGGGATAACAAGGGACCTATTGGTCCATCTCAGCTGTCACATCCTCTAAACTAAAAAAAAAAATTAAAGCCAACCCTTATCATTCATATAGTTATCAAGTTTGCTTCCACAACATCCTAAGGCAACCCATTCCAGAGGCAAACTGCCCTGTTAGAAAAATATAACTGTCTTAGCTGAAGATGACTCCTACCTTGCCAAAATATATATATATATATATATATCATTTAATATATATTACTTAATCTGTTTTTACTAATGATAAATCTTTCAATAGATGGATAATGAGTGATAATTAAAATTGTTCCCATGATATCATATAATTATCTATTATATTTATCACAATAGTTTATAACTTGGGTGAAAAAAGAGGATAGAATTTGGTAACGAAATCAGTTATGCTTTTCCATATTTAAAATTCCAGATATTAAATTTACTTCAAGCAAGTCTGACAGATCAGTGCATTTAGAAGTTTACCATTGATTTATTTTGTGGTTTTGTTGTAAAAACTTCTGATTGAATAACAATAGGTAGTCAACAACTCATTCTGAAAGTGTCTTGTGGAAAGACGTAGATGATTGTACTATATTGTTATTTGTATTATTTCCAAAGAAAGGGAAAGTTTGCTTATTTACTTATTGCAGAGACGAAAACACAATTTGAAGTAAACCATACTTACCATAATGTTTTGGGACAACGTGAGACCTATTGGTCCATCTTGAATGTACCTTCTTCGAAACTGAATTAAAATAATCAAAAATCTTAAAGCAAGCCTTTACCATTCATATAATTATCAAGTTTTATCTTAACTTCACTTCCACCACAACATCCTAAGGCAACCCATACCAGAGGCAAACTACCCTGTTAGAAAAATAAAACTGTCTTAGCTGAAGATGACTTCTACCTTGCCAAAATTTATACTTGTCTCCACCAGTCCTACTGTTCTTGCTGTTAAGTACAAAAACATTTAATGCATCAACTCCCTCAATTCCCTTTACAATTTAAAAAACCTCAATCAGATCCTTTCTAACTCTTGTTTTTTCAAGAGAAAACAATTTCAAATCTCTCTTCATATAACAACCCCTCCATCCAAGGAACCGTTCTAGTAGCCCTTCTCTGAACCCTTTCCAACAATTCAATGTTTTTCTTAAAGTAAGGATCCCAAGACAATATTCCAGATGTGGTCTAACCAGTGACCTATACAATGAAATTATAACCTCTATAGACTTGTATTCAATATTTCTGTAGATACAACCTAAAATCCTATTTGCTCTACCATTAGCACTTGGATGGCTTAACCAGCTCACTACATCGTAATAGTTTCTGGGAACTTTCCTATAACTACCCCAGTTATGCACAGTATAATTTTTATGAAGTTTGTTAACAAGCATTCATTTATTGATTCTGTAATACATTAAGTTGTTAGGATTTTAATTTTAGCTAAAAGACTTATTCAAGGATATTAGTAATGTTAATTACCCTTGGTTAATCTTCCTCTATAGATTTATGAAAGTATCAATTTTATATTCTATTTAATTTACAGCAATCTAATTTGTAATTTCTTCTCTTCAAACATTAATTATCCTGGTTAATGCTGATGTCTAACTTTATTAACTTTTCATGATTTCCATGGTGGCCTGCATGATGTCACTCAAACTTCACTTTATATCACACTTTTATTAACATTTCTTTATTTGAACTGACTTTTTCTCTTGTTTGGCTTAAGAATCAACACTGATGTTGTTTATCTTGGCTGTTGTTTTGATTAATTCTATGAGATCTGAGTGCACTGAGAAATATACATTCCAGCTACAGTGAATGGGTTAAAATTCATTGTAAGTGAAGAAAGTTTTTGTTTTAGTGTGTTCTTGCAAAAAATAAAACATATCTTCAATTTTTTTTAGTTGTTAATGTATCTGAGCTTCATTAAATTCATATGCTTTTTTCTTATCATTATAAAATGGTGTAAAGTTATGAAATGTAATAAACTTATTGATTTGAAAACTATAAACCTCTGACTTATTTGATACCTAATAATTAACCCTAGAATGCCAGTGTAGGTTCACTATGGCCCCATATTACTTGGTGATAATGATTGAAATGTTGCCATTATAGGGTTAAGAAATGTTAAGCTTTTAACTTTTTTTTTTCTTAGTTCCTGGTGGAGCAGATGGACCTAGTGGTGTTCTCATATGTTCTGAAAACTACATCACCTACAAAAACTTTGGAGACCAGCCAGATATTCGTTGTCCTATCCCGAGAAGAAGGGTTAGTATAAAGTAACTTGAGTGTTCAATCTATGGGGTATGGTGAGACCAGCGATATCAGTGTTTTATGTGATATTTTGATTGTTTTGATCCCACATTACTAGAAAGAGTTGTTTTATGCAGTTACTGGAAATTCAAATATAATCGTAATTCTAGCTTTAACTATTTCAATATTTGAAGTAGTTCACCTTTTTGTGATTGAGTAATTGTATTCATAAACTTAAATAGAACAATGTTAAAATTTAATTATATGAAGTACTTATATGGATCATCTTTTATGTAATACATTTCGGAATACAAGTTTAAAATATCTTGGATTGCAGCTTTTTTAATAAACCCTGTTATTTGATGTCTGCATTAAACATATGTCCGTGTATGTTGTTTCAGAATAGAGACAAAACTAATTGCCACTACTAACAAATGTATGTAACAGTTTATAGTACAGGTGGTTTCAATAAACACTGCCTGAGTCTGACCCCTTGTTACTTGATACATCCTGTTAGAAGAGATTACCAAACGATACAGACACCATAAATTACAAAGAAAATTACTTTATAGCACTTAAAAGATTAGTCCTGGTCACATTCCTCTCATTACAGGCAAGATTTATGTTGGAATGCAAAACTTAAGCACTTCGATCTATTGAGACCTCCAACTGTGAGAATGTCATAGCTTCCCTGTATTATTTAGTATTTAGCCTGTTTCACAACCAACATATGGGTTTTATTGTTGTCACTACTGAGTTTGAACCATTTGCAAAACATCAGAATAAACTATATATATATATATCAGTTAGACTGTTTTAATTCTAATGCAATAGCAACAGAAGTGTGGGTCTTACTACAAAGCAAAGATTGTAAGACGGAAAAATATAAAATTCTTTTGTGGTACTAATAGTATTACGTACAAATCACACAAGTTTTTCATTCTAAATACTGAATCATATTATTATGAACTAAATATAAAATTATGCTAAAGTATTGAGATTAAAACTACAAATTTAAATTCAAAAGAATATAAAAAATCACAAACTCTTTCAGTTCAAATTCCTAAGTCTAATTCATGTAAAGACTTTGCACTCGCCACTCGGTAACTCTTAACCCTAACAATTGTGGATCAACTTCTTTCCTAAAAAATATATCTATTTTGAGTTAATTTTTCAATATAATGATTAATATAAACAGATATACCATGCAGCATGACTTAAGCTACTATATAAGAAAAATAAAAGTCACGTATATCCCATGCAGTTTTTTCCAGAAGCAACTTTTCTAACGCTTACAGAAAAGCCCTATTGGCTAGTACTAAATACCACCTCTACATAAAATGGCAGTTACTATAATAAGCACCACCCACATTCATATTGTAAAATCCAGAGAACAATGTTTCATCGCGTGCTTTCCTTATCATCCTATGATTTGTCAAATGGGAGATACAGCAATTGGAATAATTGGTACTGAAATTGACACTTTCGACTAGGATTGGCTAAAAGTTTTACAACTGCGGTTTAACACGGCCAGATGCAGTTTTATAAAGAAAACAGACTAGAAAAAGGTTTAGATACTGATCATAGATGGCAGAACCATTGCCGAGGTGAAAGGAAATATCTTAAAAAAATTTTTTGAAAAAAACAAATTTCTT
>NW_013666819.1:142551-154691 GCF_000517525.1 Limulus polyphemus
ATCATTTTTTCAATTCACAAATGCACACTTGCATTGCCTACTAAGAAAGTTAGTACCGGTAGTCATTGGGTTAAGATCAATGGGAACCAAGCCCTTATCTTGTGTAAATTGTATTATTATTTATTAATAAAATGTCTGTACTCTTTATTTCATGTATATTGAGTTATATTTGTTATAAAATTTCTATGCATTGTTGTCAAATTACTCAGTGATGAATGGTGTGAATGTAATTCAGGAAAAACAAAGATTGCTTAATTGCAAAATATAACAGTTCTTGATCCCAATCAAGGTCATTCACCTTACTATTTTATAGCCTTACATCCAGTTCCATTGCAAGTTCATTTAATTGTGGCAGGTCAGACTGAACAGAAAGTAAATACTTATTGTGTTGCACTATCTCTGCAACATTCTCATCAGCTCATGGCAGTTTGGCTAAGAGATCACCTTATCCCAGGCATAACAAGGTTGTAAATACTGAAGGACCTTTCTTCATCTGCAGAATTTGTAATGACATACATGTATTTCATGGAAAAGGTATTGGTATGTGGAACTTGGTCTCCAGTGGCAGACCAGAAAAGGCTGACATCAACACCTTTTGGATCAGGGCCAGAATTTGAAGCAGTTACTACATCTGAAGCAAATATTTCAGTGTAGAGAAGAAGCTTATAATTGAGGACATCTACAAATCTAGAGATATCAGTAGAACAGCTGAAGGGTTGAAGGTGTGAACCTGCTTCAAGAATTTATCCCTAGTTGATCATCTTGATTTTCACTCATATACTTTTGAAGCTTTTCTGAAGCCTTATCCATAGCTTCTTCAAATACTGCAATACTTAGTTGTTTATCAGCAGTGCTCATGTCATCACACTCCTCACTTTGGAATGGCTTACTTGATATGACATGCACTTGTTGCTTTCAAAGTAGATTTGCAGGTGTTCCAAGGCTTCATATGTTTTCAGTGTGCATGGCTTTCTGCTATGGAAGTAGTCAATGTAGTAAGTTATTTGTTTACATTTTCAATTATGATCAGCAACTGCACAAACAGGCTGGATCTTATAAATTATCATTGAAGATGTTTTCAGTGCTTTGAATGATGGAGGTGGATTGTTCGAGTTTTGCTGCATCTCTGTGGGGTAATTAATTCAGCATACAGATGGAAGTGAGAAGAGTGACATGTTGCTTCTCTGAACAACTATTCTATTGAGTAGTGCAAAGATTTGTTGGCATTGTGACCTTCTTATTGGGTTCTGTGGTTTGCAGGTTTCTAGGGTAGGATCCTTTACAGGCTGTTGCATGGAAGAAAATAGCAGTCAACTTTTTCATGAAGTCTGTGATATCACTGAATGATTATGTGAATGCTTGCCTAATCAAACTATGGATGTGGCCCAAACAAGTGATGTGAATTGAGTTGGGAAACAAGTCGTAAGTCATCTTCATATAGGCAACATTTTCTGTATCGAAGATTATGATGTGGTCAAAAGGGATTTCATTGTTCTGTATCACCTTCATGACAGCTTGTGATACTGTTGTGAGTGGTTTGCATTTTCTAGGAAGACTGTCTGCAATACATGTCAACACCTTTCATGTGCCATCCAACTCCCAGGGGCCAAGAAGCTCATTTACGACAAATCTGCCTTCATTATTGGACAGTACATCAAAGATGTTTGCAACTGGTTTGCCATTAAATGATTCCTTTAGTTCATTTCTTTCGACATCATACAATCATGTAGGTAGCTACCTTGAAGGCTTTAGGCTATTGGGATTGCACTACCATTCTTGACATGCTTATCTAGAAACTATTTTGTAGATAGATGATCAGTTTTTGATAAGTGAATATTGCAACTCACCCACTCCTGGCACATGGCAGTTTTCTCCCTTGTATAATCTGTGGATGAAGATTCCAGTGTTGTGGAGTCTTTTTGCATCTTAGCTGGGCTTTTGTCAGAAAGTTGCTCACACTTCAAATTCTTCTTTGAAACCAAGTAGTCAGTGATGATAGAAATTCTAGTATAGTCTAGAGCAGTATTGCATACTTTGCAAACTGGCCTATTCCCATCAACATAACACTTACTCTTAAACTTCTTCTGTCTTTCAAGCAATGTCACTTTGCCTTTATGTGAAATATCAGGAATTTGAAATTTTTTAATAAATTTATTCATGCTTCTTGGGTATCTGATGGGGAAAATACCATTCAACACTATCAACTCACAACACAGGTGTTGGCTACAATGCTTATGCAGAAGTATTTCTGTTGGGTAGAGCCATAGATGCCACTGTACATGTCCTGTGGTCATTATTATAACATGTTGGTATAATAATAATAATTTTTTTTTAATAAAAAGAAAAACATATTAATGTCCAAAGTTTGTTTCTAACTGCCTGAGATTTATTGAAATATTGTAGAGAAAATCAGTAGATCATACTCAGTACTTTCACAGATGTGTGTATATGCATTTGTGTACCCACATTTATGTTTATTGGTTCTTATTGTGTTCTAGAAAAATTGGTGAATAATGGGAACTTCCTGTCAGTACTATAAGTTTGATTTCTACTAAAAAACACATGGGATTTTAAGAATTTCCCATGAGAAAATAAGCTTATTCTGCATTCAAAATGTGATTTCTACGAGTATTGTGAATATAACTGCAAATAAAATTGTGATGTAGAATTACAGAAGTTTACTTGGACTGATACATGTTGTAAAAGGCAAACTTGCGTATATGATTTTATCTTTCTCCTGAATAGAATGACTTGGATGATCCAGAGAGAGGGATGATTTTTGTTTGTAGTGCAACTCATAAAACTAAAGTAAGTTTGAATTCCATAATATTTCAAAGCTTATGGCTAAGGCATTCTTAGGTGTAATTATGTCCACACAGGGGTGATTAATGTATCAAAAATGTGTGACTGGAAAGAGTATATTAACAAGTGTACGTAAATTACATAATTGAGCATTAACTTGATATTTGTGAAATAGAATGTGAAATATACAAGCAAAAATTGTATTTCAGTTACATGTGGGCTAGATTTGTATCAGATGATGAGACTTGTGTGTTTTGTATGATACTATGATCATATATGTATATCCTGTATTTACCAATATTTTATCCTCTGTTGATTAACACTGTAGGATAGTTTATTCGCTGATATTTTATCCTCTGTTGATTAACACTGTAGGATAGTTTATTCACTGATATTTTATCCTCTGTTGATTAACACTGTAGGATAGTTTATTATTCACTGATATTTTATCCTCTGTTGATTAACACTGTAGGATAGTTTATTCACTGATATTTTATCCTCTGTTGATTAACACTGTAGGATAGTTTATTATTCACTGATATTTTATCCTCTGTTGATTAACACTGTAGGATAGTTTATTATTTACCAATATTTTATCGTCTCTTGATTAACACTGTAGGATAGTTTATTATTCACTGATATTTTATTCACTGCTGATGGATTTTTGATTGTTTTAAAGGATTATCATATTAAGTGTTAACAAGGTATATTCACCAAATGAAAAAAGCTTTGACCAGTTTTCAAAGAAAGATCTATAGTTTTGAAGATATCAGTAATTTTTCTTTTCAAAAAGATAATTATTTTATCTTGATGTCCTTTTCATTAGAATATGCTAGGAAAATCTTGGTTGTTTCAAAAGATGCTTTGAATTGTGCATTTTTTGGGTATTTGCAGTCGATGTTCTTCTTCTTAGCTCAAACAGAGCAAGGTGACATCTTCAAAACTACACTGGAAACTGATGAAGACATGGTAAGATTATGAACGTAATTTTACAGGGAATTATTTCATTTGTAAATTAATTGTGAAGATTATTTACCTAAATAATATGAGAGGTTCTATGTGAGCATGTTACAACCTTTTTTACAGAATAACATTCAATATTTAATTAAACAACTTTATTATTGTATGTATTTTAATAAACTTGACATTAAAACATTGTTTATAATTCAAATTTTAATATGTCAGATTTATTTTTTAAGAAATTTAAATAAGTTCTCAACTTTCACTTTTGTGGATCATGCAGTGGCGGCACTACAGGGATCAAGTAGGCATGTGTCCACCTACATTTTCTCTTGCTCTCCCCAATTTGCGCCCCCCCCCCTCACATTGAATCCCATACACATAGAACGAGTATAATGTGTATAAGACGAAAACATGTTCACACAACTATTTTACAAGATTTTTTTCTTTTGTGCTAGAAATTAATCAGATATATTCTACAATAATAGGTATTCCCTTTGACTCTACTTTTTTATATTGTACTAAATAATTAAAGGGACTCATTATTCCACCACCCCTAAAATAAGTTTGCTAGATATGGTAGAATGTTAAAAAATCTTTTGATGCTTTCCAAGGTCTTTGGGGCTTTAAAACTCAATACAAAGTACTTTTTTAAACTCAGTGTAATTTAGCATGCTAATATTTGGGGGGGGGGGGTATAATGAGTCACTTTAAAATTACATGTAAGTATAAGATATCTTGTTTTGCCCACCCAAATTTTTGGTTCTGTCGCTGCCACTGGTATCACATAACACTTCTTTGCTCCGAGTTACCCATTTTTGAGTTTCTTTTTACTCCTATGTGATCTTCTAAGTTTGGGGCAAATTACATTACTCATAATCTAAATTTATATACCACATGCTATGCCCCTCCTATCACATCCAGTCTTTCAAGAAATATCAGCATTCTCTCTGTTATTTGGTATTGGATTATTTATAACCAATATACAGAGAATAATTTGCTCTACTAAATTATTTAAGAGCCAAATTTGGAAATATCTGTCCTCAGTTTCATTGTTTCCTATGTAGTGTTTGTCTTTACCAGCTAACAGAATTTTTTTAACCCATTTATAGCTTAGTTAGAAAACCAGTTAAATTACAGTTGTTTTGCAGCATTATGTTTTTTAAGTGTGATCATGTTTTTTTTTAAACTGCATATTCTAAATAATATTTTGAAACACCAAAATTTTTACTAAAAAAAACTAGGCTTACAGTGTTTCATCTTTTGATAACAGAAAGCTTCAACTCCAGATATAAATACTAAATATCTCTTGTTTTTTATGTATGTTTTTTATTTATTGTATTATAAAAGTAACTAAAATGTAAAAATTATAAATTTTTTAGGTTAGATAAAGAATCTTAAATGCAAAAATTAAATTAACTCTCTCAATACGGGATCGGTCAATTTGACTGACCACATGACCTCTTTGTACTCGTTTAAAGTCTTTATAGATTTAATACTCCTAACTTTCAATATAATGTAATCTCTAAAACCTCCTCAATGCATTTCAAACTTTTTTTTCAGTAAAACTTTATATTTTATCTGTTATTTTCTCTACCCTATCCCCAAATGGAATCCGTCAATTTGACCCACCTCGTAACCACCAAAACAAATCTAAAATCTAAATTACCCTTTTTTCTTTGTAGAATGACTTCAAATTGTAACATGAAACTACATTCGTTTATCTTAAGTAGCTCTAAGTTTGTAACAGTATACATATATTTATAATTACATTTTATTGTTTTATTGCACTTTGAACCATGACTAACTACTATTCGTGCCATAATAAGTTGTAAATCACTCTGGGAACATGTAGCTCATGTTACGCTAACGAATTACGTTACCCACAAGCTACTATGAGCTGTTTGTGTATGACTCGTGAAACATTTTTATTATGATATTATTATTATTTATTTTACCTAATCTAATCTTAACTAACCTAAAAGGATCCTTATTTTTATAATTATACTTAAAGAATAAACACGAAAAACAAGAAGTAAAATACTTAAACAATCTTCTTTTTTCTTGCTGTCAATTGTTGAGGAGAGTTAACCCTAATTTTTTATACTAAGGATAGTAATGCACTTAATAATTTTTATTTAATTAAATAATGCACCAAACAATACAGAATAAATAACATGCAAAAAGTAGACAAATTCCCTTACCTCTAAAAATTTTTCTGGCTTTCTAACTAAGCGAAAAGAATCGTTACAAATTCATCCAAGGTAGTGTTAACTTTCTCATAGGAACGATGTTGGTACTTGAGTGAAATTGACATTTAACCGTTTAGAACATATTGTTATACAAGACATCATTTGATAAATGAAAACCTTGACTTTCTATTGGTTGTAGGTAATATATAATGAAACGTAAGAGAAAACTATTAATGAATTCTGAAAAAGAGGATGTGACAGGTAGGCGTAGCAGGAGGGTTTTGATTTTCTATTTGATAACTGTAACCAAACAAAATTGAAAAATATAAAAATTATGGTTTGTCTAAGCAATGATGATTTTATAGAGAATAATTTATGTTTAATTTCATACTTTTTTGAGGGGTGGTGGATAAAATGGGGAAGATGACATCTTAAGAGAAAATGTGTCACGTGGGTCACACTAGGAGAATTTCGGGATTTTTTTTTTTTTAATATTGCCTTGTAGAATTAAGAACTTAAAACTTGTATACTATTAAATATGGATTATTAGTTAAGACTTTATGCTATTCTAATTGGTATGACATAAAGAAAAAGTAGTTTAAAAAATTGTGAATGTAAGATGCTAAACCTTGTGTTATGCGCAGTAAAGGAAAGCTGTAGTGATAGGGTTAAAGAATTAAGTGTGATTCTTTACCATAGCATGACCTTATCACAGTATTGGTTGTAATATGACCATTATATGCTTGTGATCGGTCCTTTTTACACAAAGCTGTTCCACTGTGATAAATGGCTTTTAGCATATTATGAGAAGGTCTTAAGCTCAGCTGAAAAGTGATAAAACTAAATGAACCCATATTTGAAAAGTATTAACCATGATCATAAGAAAAAATGTAGTTGTATGTTACATTATGCAATCATTGTAACAGTTATTTGAAAGAAGGAAAAAAGCAACTTAGATTTTTTTTTTTTCAACTTTACCCTACATTTCTGATTTCACTACAGTTACTTACTGAGGAAAGACTTTTCGTATTCATTTAGGAGACTTTAGAGGTTATGCAAATGAAATATGATGACTATAAGATGAAAAATATTTTTTATTCTTAGCATGAAAATCTTGCATTCAGATTTGTCAAGACTGACTCTGTAAATTCATAGATAGATCTTTTGTTAAGATACATTTTGTAAATTTGGAATTATAATAAGAATTACTATTTATAGATTCACAGAAATGTGGGGCTGGTACAATGTACCAGTGCTGTTCACATGAGGTTAAAGCTTTGTTTATGTTTTTGTTTCCATTCTAGTAACGTGAAAGTGCATGATATTTTTCACAGACAATGAAATTCCTTCCAGGACTTCTAACAGTAGTCATTAATCATTGGTTAAATTTAATTTAATTAAATCAAGCTTAGTGATTTTTGTGGTTGTATTTTGGTTTTACTCTTTAAGAGTTATAAAATACAAGTGGGAGATATTTTTCAAAGATTTCTTAAATGTGTACTTCAGTTTATAGTTTAGTGTTAACAAAGAATCTGTCTGTGTATTGTAACTTGAGTTTCTTTATAACTGCAAAAGGATTTGGTTAAATAGATATTAGAATATAATTAGGTATAAAAGGTGGACCAGTTTAGTTTTCCTTAACTCTTTCAATGCCAACTTTGACCTTTAATTGATAAAAGTTAATCTGTATATATAAAAGTAAAATTGTATGTTTGTCTGCTAATTCCCACACACTATTTGACCAATCATCACCAAACTTGGCATGGTAACTCCTAAGGTCCCCAGAAATAACAAAAACTAATTTTTGGCTATTAATCCAGTTTCTGTCTTTGTGTCGTGCTCTTTTTTTTTTGTAATACTCAACACTATACATCGTTTCTTAGGAATACAAGTATCACAATATTGTTGTTAGGACAACAATGTTGTTTATGTTGAATGCATAATGTACACGTTAATTTGTGGTTTATTTTAATTTTTTCTGTTTTCAGTAACTTTGGTAATATAAAAGCGGAAACTTCTTCTTAAGTTAGTGTTGAAAAGCTTCCAATCAAACAATTACATTACTATTCCAGATAAATGTGGCAACTTAGTTAAGGATGCAGAAGAGCTAAAGGAAAAAGTATTCCCTAATATTTGTGAAAATTATTAATTGTTGTGTAAAAGACCAATTCTTGCATCTTGAAATGATACTGTTCGTGACATAAATGATCAATTATTTAATAATGAAAGTCTTCCGGATATCTCTAAAAAAATTCTGAAACCTCCGTTTTTCTTCCGGAGAAACACATTTTTTAAAATTATTTATCGGATTTGGGTGTTCCATGCCATAGATAAACGTTTATGCAATCGCGCGGTTTATTTACATTAGGCGAATGAGTTTGATTTTACAATAAATATATGTCTGATTTATTTTTAGCAATGTTTTAATAATGAATCTATTCAATTTCATAATAGTGTGAACTATTTAGTCTCAGTTGAATCATACACATTTCAAAAACACATTTGCAGTACTGAGTGTAAGTTATAAAAGCATTACTTTATAAGTTTTGACATCCAATAGTGAAAATTATGAATTTCAAAGAATGCACTCTTGAAAATTATCCATTAACTAGGGGAATCAGATTTGTTATTTCTCACATGTATTTGATAATCATTGATGTAAGAAAAATGGGGTAATTTGTTTAAGTGAATTTTATGTACTAAAATGCATCAAAATGCAGGATTTTGGGTGCCGGACCCCCCCCTTACTTGGCTTCGATTATTTTCAGGATTTTAAGGAAAGGGACACTTTCATCTCTGATTATTGCAAATGGTTCCCAGATGGGAATTCACCTACAGCTCAATTGTCAATGTTCCAGTTACAGTTAATGCTGTAAATTACCCAACTGAATTTCTAAATTCTCTTGAACCACCAGGAATGCCAGGTCACATTCTGAAATTAAAGGTTGGTTCACTAATAACGTTGAGAAATCTTGCTCCTACGAAATTAAATAATAGTACAAGTTTAGTTGTTAAGACTTTACTGTCACATGTTATTGAAGCAACTGATCATGCCAGAGGTGAAGATGTCTTCATTCCAAAAATTCCTTTGCTACCAAGTGATTACCCTTGTGAATTTAGAAGGCTCCAATTCCCAATTACAAGTTGTTTTGCAGTGTCAATTACAAGGCACAAGGCCAAACTTTAAAGCCTCGCTTTTAACATGGTCAATTCCATTTAGGTTGTTCAAGGGGTTGTATATTATCAAACCTTATTAATATTGTTAGGAGGAACAAAAGTCAGTGTGGTATATTAACTCTCTCAACACGGTCGGTCAATTTGACAGGGTCACTTGACCTTTTGTACTCATTTAAAGTCTTTATAAATTTAATACTTATAACTCTCAATATATTGAGTATATCTTCACAAAATTTGGCAGTCTTTCAGTTAATATTACATGTCTTTCACATACAAGAAGTCACGTTTCTTGGTGAAGTATTTTTAACAAAACAAAAATTTTTTCATGAATATATTTAGTATTTGTTTTGAATAGTCTGTGTGCAAAGTAATTTTCATACTAAAATTAAAAATACTTTTCGTCTTCTCAAAAATCTAAAATTTCCTTTATGTAATACCTAAAACCTCCTAAATGCATTTCAAACGTTTTTTTTTTCACTAAATCCTTCTATTATATATGTTATTTTCTCTACCTATCTCAAAACGGGATCAGTCAATTCGACCAACCTCATAACCACCAAAAAATAAAATTTAAATAAACCTAAATTAGCCTCTTTTTTTTCTTTCTATATTTGACTTCAAATTGTAACATGAAACTACATTTGTTTATCCTAAGTAGTTCTAAGTTCACAACAGTATACATCTATTTATAATTAAATTTTATAGTTTTATTGCCCTTTGAACCATGTCTAACTACTATCCACTCCATTATAAGTTGTAAATCACACTGTGAATGTGCAGCTCACATTACGCTATTGAATTACATTACCCACAAGCTGCTCGTGTGTGTTTGTGTTGTGAACCATTATATTGTTATTATTACTTATTTTACCTACTCTAGTCTTAGATTACTTAAAAAAATCCATACTTTTAATTTTAATTACTTTTATAATAATAAATAAAGAATAAATATGAAAACAAGAAATAATGTACTTACCCAATCTTCTTTTTTCTTGCCTTTGATTGTCAAGGAGAGTTAAGCCTAATTTTTTTATATTAATCATAGTAAAGCACTTGACAATTTTTATTTAATTAAATAATGCACCAAAGAATATAGACTAATAACATGCAAAAATAGACAAATTCACTTACCTCTCAAAAATTTCCTGGCTTTCTAACTATGCGACAAGAGCGTTTACAAATTCATCCAAGCTAGTCGTTAACTTTCCCATGGGAATTTCAGAAGATATATCTGTTATTTTAGCAATTTCAGAAACAAAGTTATAACAAAAAATGTGTGGACAGTTGATTTTTCAGTTCTTGGCACCACCAACTTCAAAACTTCACTGTTTTTAAACTATTTTAGCTAAAAGTAAGCTTCAAATTCATTCTAAATTTATGATTTTCCAGTTTTGTTTCATCTTTTGACAAGTTGTTTGCACAGATGGTAAATTAATTTATTTATTTTACATGAATAAAAATTCCAAAAAGAAGGTTAAAGATTCAAATTTTGTTTTTAGTTGTTTTATCTGAACTAAATAGTAATAAAACTTAATCAAAAGAAAGTTTAAAATCTCAACATTTCAGTTATGATTTTATTTTAGAAAAAATTGGTGGGGATATATAATTTTGCAAAATTTGATATTGCAAATTTTCTCCATTCAAATGCAACCCAGAATGTCCGAGTTGAAAGGGTTAACCTGACTGACATTTTTTTCTTTTAATCAGGTTATTCAAACACTGTTGATTTATTTTAATCCTAAAACTTTGTTGAACACTGATTTTATGCATAAAGTTTAGTTTTCCCTTCATCTTTCTAGCCCCCCAGTGGCACAGTGGTATGTCTGCGGACTTACGATGCTAGAAACCGGGTTTCGATACCCTTGGTGGGCAGAGCACAGATAACCCTTGTGCATAATTAAAAACAAACAATCATCTTCCTAACTTTCTAATTTCATGTTTTTATCAATGAAGTAACAGAAATAACTTATAATCCATAAAAAGTTCATATTGACATCTTTTGTTGCTATATTTGATTTTATGAAGTATTTTTCTGTTTATTATTTTGTTCAGGAATCTTTTTGTCTGATTGATGAATACTGATTTATTCAAAGTTTCAGGAAAACAGTGTATTTCATGTATTGATTGAAATTATGAATATTTTAAACCTTTACATTTGGGTAAAGATCAAAGAGCATGTCATCACATTTTTGTAGACTTGCATTCAAAATTGAATTAAACTACTATTTTATGAAAGTATGTCCATAAATGTAGAATAAAATTGTACTTTGTAATTCAAATTTTAGTATTATTTAATTTCTTAGTTCAAAAATAAGTATTAAAAAAAACCTGCTAAATACTGATATTTTTGTGTGCCACACAGTACTTTGTCTTTTACATTTGCTCAGATTGTATTGTGGGCATCATGAAATGTAAAGTCTACAATTATAAACTCAAATTACCAATATTGACAAGCTAGAATATAAAATAAGAACCTCCTACCTTTTCTTTTTGCTGAGATATCATTATGTTTAGTGAATCCACCACAGTGGCTCCACCCATTTCTTCTTATTTTAAAACTACTTATTTCCCTACACCTTCTTCTCTTACATACATGTTTATAACCAATCTAAAGCTCTCATTTTGAACTATGTTAAGCCATTATAACTGTTGAAGAGCAATGATCAAGATGATATTCTGATCCAAAATTAGATTTTGTAGACTCAAATACAGCTTAGTTAGGAAGCCTAATAAATTACAGTGGATTTTTGTGGTATTATAATTTACAATTTATAATTTTTTGTTAAATTAAAATTCATACATAAAACCTACAAAAATGATATTATTTACATCCTCCATATACGAAATTTGAAGAGGTTTAGCAAATATGACACAAGTACAAAAACTTTGTAACATAAATTCTTGTGTTCTATCATTTTTATTTACTATTCTGTGTTTTAAGAAAAATAACTAAAATTTAAGAATTTATTGGTAAATAATAATATATATATATATATATATATATATATA
>NW_013666819.1:155359-158765 GCF_000517525.1 Limulus polyphemus
GTTAAATTGACGACCCCATATAGTGAGGGTAGAGAAAATAACAGATAACCTATAAAATATGAATTTTGACAGTTTTCAGATGGATAAAAGTATTTTTAATCTCACAATCAAAAGTACTTTACATGTTGGGTAGTTAACATTCTGAGAGCAAAAATTCATAAGCAAATCTTTAATTAAAAAATCTTATGTTTTGTAATGTTTACTATTAATCTGCAAAATTTAGTGAAAATACACATTTATTATCAGTTATAGTATGACTAATCCCATGGTTACTGTAGTCAAAGAGTTAATGCTATCTGAAGTTGATTCATACTTTGATCATTATGTTTGTGTGTGTTGATAATAAATTTAAATGACTGGGATTTTATGGTACTATTATCTGGATTATACATAAAAAGATATGTAATGTATGGATAATTATAAAAACTTCAAGTGATGCTTGAATTACCTCATTTTAATTTCAGGTAACAGAAATCAAGCTTAAGTATTTTGACACTGTTCCTGTAGCAACTGCAATGTGTGTTCTGAAGACAGGATTTCTATTTGTGGCTTCTGAGTTTGGAAATCAGTAAGTACCAACTATCATTGCAGGAAGCAAAGGTGTTGAATTTCATCAAATTAATCTAGCTTGAATACACTGCAACCATTTTAGTGTGAATATCAGTTGTGTGAATGTCATTGTTTAATTAAACAACAATTTCAACATAACATTATAGTAAGGGACCTTTTGGTCTGTTCAGATTTTCCTAGCCACTAAATTAAAATAAATCATTAAAGAAAAAGAACAAAAAACTCAAAATTCAGCCCTTATCATTGAAATATTTATTAAGTTTTTCCTTAAACTCCTTTAAATTAACTGCATCCACCACTTCCAAAGGTAATGCATTCTAGAGGACAACCACCCTGTTAGAAAAATATAGTTTAGCTGAAGATAACTTCTTTCCTTTCAAAGTTTATATTTCTCTCCCTTAGTCTTACCACCATTAAATATGAAAAGTGATGATGCATCTACTTATTAATTTTTCTAACAACATTAAACACCTCAAACAGATCCCACGTAACTTCTCTTTTTTCAAGAGAAAACAAATTCAGAAATCTTAAAATATTCTTGTATAATAGCCTTTCCATCACAGGCATCATCCTAGTGGCCCTTCTCTGAACTCTTTTACATTTCAATGTCTTTTCTGAGAGAAGGATACCAAGACTCGAAACAATAGTTCAAATGTGGCTAAATGGTCTAACCATTGACTTATACAATTATATTATAACCTCTTTAAGCTTATATTCAATATTACTGTAGATACAACCTAAAATTCTATTTGCCCTGCCACTAACAACAGCTTGAATAGCTTAAAAGACTGATCAACCTGAACATCAAAATCATTTTCGTCTACTGTTATTTTCCTCAAAAGTATACTCATAATGCAAATAGTGATATTCTACATGCAAACCTGACATTAAAAGCCATGTCATTTATTTGCCTGACTTGCTAAATCCAAATCCTTTTGTAAAATAACAGTATCTTCCTCACAGCTAGCAACATCCAAAAGTTTAATGTCATCAGCAAATTTATATTAGTATTGACCATTCCTTCATTTATGTCATTCAAAAGGAGTAAAGGTCCTGAAACTGAGCCCTGAGGTACTCTACTTGTAATGTTAATCCAGTTTGATTCTCCATTTATTATCAACCCTCTGTTTTCTTTTACCTAGATAGTTTTTTATCCAATGAGCGAAACTATCCCCAACACCTATAAATATAACTTTTTAACTAGCTTTTATGTGGCATCTTGTCAAATGCTTTTAGAAAATCCAGATGTATCACATTAACACCTGTATGCTCATCTAGCCAATCAGTAACCTTTTCAAAGAATGTGAGAAGAATAGTTATGCAAGAATTTCCTCTAAGGAACCATGATGACTATCCACCAAAATTAAAGATAAAGTGAACTTTGATAGGGCTTCTGTGTGGATTGCATGGTTATGTGATTAATGTATGAATAATAGTATTTTATCAATCTGTTTCATTGTCAGTGGATAGTTCAGGCTTACAATACTTCTGTGGGAGAGAATACACTGCTTTTTAATTGATTGAAAATAAAACATTTATAGAATTTTTGTAATACATAAGTTATGGATAGATGAATATATTTCAAGAATGAACAAGTATTCCATTAACCCATCTGGTGTAATGCATAGGTATGTTGTGTTTTGTAGGCTTATAGTTAGGGAGATTTTGAAGTTTGCTTTGCCTGTTTTACTAACAGCAATTTTCAGAAACTATATTTTCCAAAATATATATATATTTTGAGAATTATTCATTTTCTATTTGTTTTTTGTTTGTTTTTTCAGATATTTTAGCTTTGGATGGGCCTTGAAGTAATTTTTTTGCAGTTATCTGAAACTGGCTTGTCTTAATAGTTCTATTTCACAATTTTTCTTGACTGGTTGTTTCATTCTACTCTGCATACTTACCTACTATACTATAATAATTTTGTGTATATTGGATTCATCTACATCTGCTCTTACTTTCAATATATTTTTTTATACCACTGCCTACCTAAAGTTCTTTAAACTGCTATCAAAAAGCTTTTACTAAAATTTTAATGATTTTCAGCTATTTGTAACAGGTTTTACATGTGCATTTAGTTTAAATGTTAATATTGATATTTCTGGGTTTCTACAAAGGTACATGAAAATAGTTTATAACATTTTGAAGATCATAATTTGTATTTTTATGGTTTATATAACATATCTGAAATAAACTCTTATGTATTTAAAAATAGTGATAATCATATCAGCTGCCAAAACTCCAATCATAAGAACTTAAGAAACAAAAATAAGTTGGCCAGTTGACTGATGCAGGCCACCCATTCATCTCCTCAAAAAATACATCTGAGTGATAGTGTAACTTGCTTGACGGGGACATGAAAGAAACAATACAAATAGAACAAATCATCCTGTATTAAACTACTTCACTGTTAAGTCACAGGAAGTTTAAAATAAGATAAGGTTGCCAAATTCCCAGGAATTTTCAGTGTCCCTTGGGAATTTTGGGAACATTCACAAATTAACTGTTGACTAGTGGTTAATAAGAATGATTTACAAATCTTATCTGAGGCTGAAATTGCCATATTATTTTGTAAAATATATTTTTGAAATAAATCAGTTTTTTTCTTATTTAATACAATATTTAAACAGTAGAAGAAATACAATACTGAAAAACATATGGTTGTGTTGATGCTATAGTTACATGAAAAAATAGAAAACTATACAAATATTATTAACCATAATTACCCTGAAGTACAAAGAATGTAAAAATATAAATGAAAATTATCATTTACACTGGATATTTAAATATAAAATTAATAACAAAAATGATTAAAAGAATTGTAGTTTCCAGCAAA
>NW_013666819.1:159218-169890 GCF_000517525.1 Limulus polyphemus
TTCATAGCTTAACAATCCTCATCTGAACTATATTTATCTGATGAGTAGCTGTCTGATGATATGCACTCAACTGTCATTTGACTCATTTCAATGTCAGAATCCATGCTTTTGCATGCCATGGATGCCAAAGATGTGAAAATGTCAGATGCAGGTTCAAAGAGCTTTAAATTGCTCTTTATGGCAACTAGCTTGGCTACCCTGTTCCATTGCTTGGTATGTACATTGCCAAATAAAGACCAGTTGTATTCTGAGGTGGCAGCTGAAGGATACAAGTGCCAGTAGGGGAGAGTGCTTCTGTATGACGAAGGCCCTTCCACTGTGTGGGTGGGGAAATGTGCTGGGCAGAGGAACACAAGGCATCGCCTTTCCAGAGGCCTTCCTTTGCTCTAAACTTTGCCAAACTAACTAAAACCTTTCCTTCATCAAGACCAAAGTGGTTTGCCGTCACCGTTATAAAAGTGTATGCAATGCTAACTTGTTCATTGTTAAGGTGTTCTCCTCTGTGGCAAGGGTGTAGCATGTTGGCTGCTGCATGGATTGGTTTCATGCAGAACTCTGACCTTTGCAGCCCTTTCCTCAGCTTGTTTCAGTGGTGACTCCAAAAGTACTGCAGCTACTTCTTCTTTAACACAAGTTAGAGCTTTGGTACATCAGACAGAAGAGCATCATTGCTTTCGATTTCTGTAATTGCTGATGCCACAAGATCAAGTATCTTGAGGCTGTTCATTATTTGTGGCCAGAAAATATCATTATCCAGCAGATCTTTTCACATGCTGTTACCAACACCAAGTGATTCCATAATTGCAAGTTTTTGCAATGATTCTTTGCCATGAATCAAGCTCTTATACATAATTACAACAGCACCCATCTTGTTGGGCTTGGCAGTTTAAGTGTTGTTCCCGTATTCTGGCTTTTCTGTTTTTCACAAACATTGCTCAAACCACATGGTGTCTCTTGGCATATTTTACCACTGCTGTTGCTTTCTTGAACAACCTTTGCATGGTGTCAAGCTTCATGATATCTCCCATTAGAAGACTGTGTCCAAGCAGCTTTCATATTGGAAGCATTGTCAGTGAGAATGGCATACACTTTGTTTGATCCAGTTTCCTCAATTACACTTGAGTTCATTCGCAATATAATCACTGGTATGATGTTCAGCTTTGGTTTCTGTGCTTTTGTAGAATACTGGTTGTGGAGTTGTGATGATATAATTTATGATATTTTCCCCACAAATGTTTGACTACCCATCACAAATAATGGCAACAGTCAGCATTCTTGATAGTTTCACCAACTTCTTTGTGAATACATGCATACTCTGCTTCCAACAAATATGTGCTCAGTGCATGTCTGGTGGGAGGTGTGTTTGCAGGTTTGATGTTTTAGAAGAATGCTTGCCAGTAATGATTTGTTGTTAATATCAGGGGTGAACCAGAGACAGATGGCATGTGCTAGGTTTTCATCAAGTTTGCATTGTGATGCAGTGTCTATGCTGTCAAAATATGATACTTGCTTTGTGGTTGATGAAGTGGATGGAACTGGTTTACCTGAATCACTTGTCATAGCAGAAAAATCAGATGACTGTGAAACAGCTTTTACAGGTTTTTGTACTTTTTCAGTTGGTGCCAGGAGTAACTGTTGCTGCTTTTTTCACAGGGTGTTGATTCTGTGGTGCCTTTTTGTATTTTTGCAAATGAGCTTACATCTTGGTTGCATCTTTGCATATTGTTGTGAGCAGTAATTTCTTAAGTAAACTTCCTTGCCATCTTTTTTTCACTGCATTGAAGTGTCTCCAAACATCAGATTGTATATGAGGCATTCTGAAATTCAGAAAATTCTTTCAATATTAATTTTCCAGATTAAAGCAGATATTATAAGACATTTTCTAGGCATCCATTAAGTACAAGCAAATACAGACCCTATTATGTATGGAATTCATGTATACCTCAAGTCCTCAACTGATGTATAAGGCTAAGGTAGATTAATTTTCTGGTCTAAGGATTCACTGCTCATATGTTTTGAAAATTGGAAGAAAAATTAATTACAAATTTATTTCCTGCACCTATTTTGATATGCTAGAAAGTGAAGAAAAAATAAAATTTAAAAATTATTGCTGCTCTTCTTTTTACCTGGTGAATCTGTACAGGGTACTTTTGATAAAAGTCTGAATTATCAAATGTTTACACAAAAGCTTGCATTTGCCTCATGAACCCTAATTAAATACAAACAAACACACTAGTTAAAGCTATGTGTATGTAGAGGATTGTATATTTCCTTTATTTCACAAGATATAACTCTTCACTCGGTTTTATTCGAAAATAAAAGTATGTACATTTTATTTTTTTCTGTCCATGCTGATTCAACAAAAACTAATGGATTTCTAGGATGTATGGTTTACTTCATGTAAAACTAGTGAATACACAGAACCAAGGAAAGAATTTTGTGGTTATGGCTTAAAATAAAACCATCTTGTAAGTTGTAACTGGTTATTTATCAAGTGGTTATGTACATTACACATGATACACTATGTGTGATGTATACGGTATATAAATAATGTAATACTAAGAGACTGAGAGCAACAGCAACAAATGCAGACAGAGGATATGAAATATAAATTAAGCTCTTGATGTTCTTGAAAATGTACATGATGCACACATACAGGTTTCTAGGGCACAATATACAGTTAAAAAGTAAAAATACAATTGTTATAGAGTTGCTAGAATATTGTTTCAGCAAAATTTACAAATTAACTGAAAATTCCCAATAATTCCCATACATTTCAAATTCCAGAAATTTCCCTGGAAACTTTCCAAAATTCCCACACCATTGCAACCCTAGTTTAAGAATAAGTGTATCTAGGCTGCCAGCTAGAGATGATTCAGATACAACTTTATATTTTACTACCAAATTATTTAAAAAAATGTATGTACATGCAAGTGTTCTTGATCCAGTTTCCTACTTGTGTCCATACAATTCTAAGGACATTCTATAAAGAAAATATATATCTAAAAATGTGTTTATACTTCATTTTCAATAGCACATTTTCTGAAAGGATCTACCAAGTTAAATTTCTGTTTTGATCTAATTGTATATGTGTTTAGAATGAATACCAAGGTAAACATTTTTGTTTATTTTTCATAAAAAACGTAAACTTCTGTGATTCTGTTATATAAAAATACATTTTTTCTTATTTCAGCTACTTGTACCAGATTGCACATTTAGGTGATGATGATGATGAACCAGAGTTTAGTAGTGCAATGCCACTGGAAGAAGGAGATACATTTTTCTTTGCTCCTCGTCAACTAAAGAATCTAGTTTTGGTTGATGAATTAGAAAGTCTATCTCCCATCATGCATTGCCAGATTGCAGATTTAGCTAATGAAGATACCCCTCAGTTATATACGGCCTGTGGTCGAAGTTCACGATCTTCACTACGAGTTTTGAGACATGGTTTGGAAGTGAGAATTTTTATATCATTAAATATGTTTGGGTGGTACTAAGAAGTGTTCAAAATCAACCACATCCCTAACCAAAAAAATAAAAACTTAAAAAAATACAAATTATGAATTGCATCTACTCATTACCAACATCTATTAGAACAATTTCTGATTTAGAGAGTCTTTAAATTTTTTAAGTGGCATAAAGAAGTTAGTATCAATTATAGCCCTTTAATTTATGGTGCAGGAATAAAAGAAAGATTCCCAGAGAAGATAAACTCCTCAGGCAGAGATTACTGAGTTGACCATCAATAATTGACAAAGATAAGATTAGTTTAACCTATCAAAGTATCTTATTTTACATATTTTGCTAGAAATGATGTGAAAATGAAGTTAGCTTAAGGAGTACTAAAATTCAGTACCAGATAGAGTGTGAAGTTAAAATAGAAAAACTGTTAAAAGTAGCTCATTAGTAAAACATCAGGAAAAAGCTATCAGTTTTCATCATTTAAACTCCACACATTAACCCTCTCCCCACGAGCATCCTTCACTGTGCATGTGACGAGGTTTTTAGTGAGTTACATTCAAAGTTTAATTAAACTACATTTTGTTTATGTTATTCCAATTAGTATACAATAAAATCATAGCTAATAATCCATATTTTCATGGTATATAAGTTTTAAGTTCTTAATTTTGTAATGCAACATTTAAAAAAAATCCTGAATTTCCCCTAGTGTGAGATGTGTGACATTTTTTCTCTACTCATCCCCCTTCTGTTATTTATTTACCACTCATCCAATAAGTACGACATTTAACATAACTTACTCACTATAATATTGTTATTGCTCAGACAAAGTATAATTTTCATATCCTTCAATCTTGTGTGGTTACAGAGCCATCCAATAGAAAATCAGACCCTTGGCATACCCACCTGTCACATCTTCTCTCTAATAGTTCTCTCTTATGTTTAATACTACATTATTTATAAACAATAGCAAGCCAAGGTTTCATCTGTCAAATGACTATTATGTTTTGTCTTTTTCTGTGCAGAGAATTATTACAATTTGAAGTCATTTTAGAAAGAAAAAAGGATAATTTAGTTGTTGTTTTTGTGGTTACGTAATGTTGATCAAATTGACTAACCTTGTATAGAGTTAGAGTAAAGCAAATAACAGATAAAATATATAGTTTTACTACAAAAATGAGTTTGAAATGTTGAAATGTATTTTGGAGGTTTTAGAGATTACAAAAATGAAATTTGGGATTTTTGAGATGAAGAAAAGTACTTTTAATCTTAACAAGAAAATCACTTTCCACTTGGACTAGTTAAAAAGTAGACTCCATATATTCACAGACAAGTCTGAAAGTCTGGCAAGTTTTATGGAGATACATGCTCTATATTAAAAGTTAGTAGTGTCAAAACTATAATGAGTACAAGGTGGTTGGTCAATTCAATAAGCCCATGTAAAGAGAGTAAAGCAGTAGTACTCTGAAAAATTAAATACTTTTTGTCATATTTCTCATTGTTTTTAATGTAACCATTTTAATTTTTTGTCCATAGACTGGTAAACAGCTATTGTTTAAATTGACAATCATATTATTTACCATAAAAATCGAGTCAAAGTCAGAATTTAAATATTTGTATTATGTCTTTATTGTTGAAATAAGTATCCATGTTTGCATATATTATGCATAAAAATGTTTTAACAGTAAAGGGACTCCCAGAATGTAAACTTGGGAACTCCTAAAACACTGTCAGTACTGATACCTGGGTGTAGGAGTTAATTTGTTTAAAAGCTGATATGTGATTAACCCTTTCTAGTCAGGCATCTCTTTCTGCATGTCACGAGGTTTTACAGAATTACATTTACAATTTAATTAAATGACTTTACTGTTAATGTATGTCAGTGAAATTATAATGTAGTGTATAATTTAAAGTTTTATATTATCTAAGTTTTAACTGCATTATTTCAAAATATGCTATTAAAAAAATAAGTTTTAGTTTCTATAATTTGAATAGTCATAGACCTAGATTGTTCATGTATGTTGATGAATCTCCGATTCAGTTGGTATGTTAAATCGACTGGGATATCTTTGAATAACTTCCTCCCTCATCTGACTTGGACCCACGGTTTAATGTAATCTCTGCTCTAAAACCATCACATTCACAACCACATCTAGAACTTTTCAAGCGTGTTTCATTGCTACATCATTTTACTTTACATTTACAAGTTTATTTTTCCAAGTTGGTTCTCACGGTCGTGGCTTTGGTCATAGGTCTGGTCTTGAAGATAGTGCCAAGTGTTTTCTTCTTGTCTTACCAAAACAAACAAAATTTTTTTGAAATTACTCATTTTTTTTGCATCCATATCAAGATGCCAGGCTGGCTCTTGTGACAGGTGTTAAAAAATATAAATGCATTGTACATTGGTGATAATAGCTATAGTTAGTAGTTAGCACACAGGATCACCTACAAAAGTTGTAATATTTTTAAAACAAGACCCAAAACTCAAGCACTTTTGAATGGTTGACTATTCTTCTCAGACTGTTATTCTCCTGAAGAAGAATAGTCTACTATTGGAAAATGCTTGAGTTTTGGGTCTCGTTTTGAAAGCTACAGTTAGTGATATGGTAGAGAAAGTGAAAAATAAAATATAAACATTCACCATAAAAAAACTTAATAATCATTTAGGAGGTTCTAAAAATTATGTAAATGAAATTTGAAAACTGTAAGATGCAAAAATTATTCTAATCTTAACATGAAAATCAACTTGTATTTAGACTAGTCAAGAGTTTGAGTGCAATTGACTAAAATAAATTCAGAAAAAAATCTTTATTTAAAAAATCTTATTCCTTGTGTACAGGATACTAGTAATCTTTAATAAAATCTTACCAATTTTTGTGGAGATACATTAAAAAATAGTATTTATAGTTTCATGTATATACCTTTTTATCACTGGCTCGTGCATCTTGAACGGGCCCGTGTTGATAGGGTTAATGAGTTCAGCTTCAGACAATATCAAAGGATGAGAAAAATTTGAATTGGCTTCTGGGAATGTTAGTAGTAGAGTATGGCTTACGTTTGGAAATTTTTTCTACCACTTTTACTACATAGATTTAAAGCAAAAATTGTAATGTATAGTATACACTCATTAACAAATCCATAAGGAACTTAAACATATTTTTCATTTATTTTGCCTTCTTAAAGATAAGGCTGGGGACTCAGTAGCTAGTGATCACATGATTTGTGTGACTTAATTGCAGCAATAATACAGTGAAACATGGTAACTTTTTCAGAAATGTTTTTGAAGAATAAAATTAAATTGTTAATTCAAATACTTTACATGTACGAATTTATATTCCAATAAAATAAAGTTTCAGTAGTCGGATTGTTCTGGATTCTTAAGTGAGGAATCCTGAAATTGGACATAATTAGGGATTGTTGTAATCAATTTCATATCCTAATAATAGAAATAGTGAAGCATCCTTCCTAGAAGAAAGGCAATAGGGGACACTATTTATTAATCAAATAAACTTCCAGAGGCAAACTTTTAAGAAAAAAATATTCATTGAGCAGTTTTAGTGTTGTATCAGTTGTATCTTTAGTAGATGTTTATTTTCTTATCTAGTGGCTAGTGAGAATGAGATGATGTTTATGTCTCCTTTTATTTATACAGAAAAAACTTAACTGTTTTATGAACACTATGTCATGTCATGTGTGTCTCTAAGCCTGACGTTTGTGGTCAAAGTGGTTATCACTGAGAGGAAGATGGTCTTAAGTTTATCTTTTTTTTTATTATTCTATTTGGCATAGTGTATTCCAGTTTGCAGTATTTAGTGGTGTTTTAGTTTTTACATAATATAGCTAGTGATGAACATGGAACAACAGTAATCATTAAAAATTAATAGGCACAGACAGCTGCTTGAGCAAATATTTCATATACATCACCTTAAGCAAAGACTAAAGATCTGTTTTTATAAATATTATGTAGTTAAATTATATCGTTTGTTTATGCATAGGTGTCAGAGATGGCTGTGTCTGAACTACCAGGTAACCCCAATGCTGTATGGACTATAAAAAAGAAGTCAGATGGTAAGTTCAGTACCTTCATAGTTTAATTACAAGCTCTGTTGCTTATAAATGTTTCTAATTTCAAAAAAAAAAGTTAGACAATGTCACTCTCATAATATTTTGTTACAGAAATAAAACTGATAGGTGAAATTGTATGAACATTTACTAAGAACGAGATAAAGAAAAAAACATTTTATTTTAATTTTTTTTTACTTTTTAGGTAAATATTTAAGAATTTTCATAAAAGTATGTAGTTTCAGAAAAAAACATTTTTATTTTTTTCTACTTTTTTAAATACAAATTTATTATTTGTACCTGGACTCTGAATAGTTCACCTGCAAAGTGATATTCATATTAAGAATAAAAATATTAATTTTTACCTTAGTTTTCATATTTTACTTGCATAATCTTTAGAACCTCCTAAACAAATATCAAAAGTTTTTAAGGTACATGTTCATATTTTATGTGCCATTTTCTCTACAACATCACTATCTCCAGCTATTATCATCAATTTACAGTGCAAGGAAATGTTTAAAACTAAAAAACAGAAATGTGTACATACCTTTTAACTCTGTTGATTCCTCTAATAACATTGTCTGTGATTGACATGAATATATATATATATATAATTTCACATCTTTACCTTTTTCACTTATAGTATATTTTTAATGTTTTATTTTCCTTTTGTGTTCTTTATCTTTGATTATTTATGTTGACACACATCAACATGTGAACAAGGGCAATATAAAGTTAACATTGGCAAAAACGGTTTAGCCTCTGACAAAATGTTGTTTGCACTAATATAGTAAATGTTGTTACTACGATATTTTTAAGGTTAGAAATCGTCGAAATGGCGTTTGAAGAAAAAATGTAATGCCATGCCAATTTCTTATAAGATCATTTTAAATAAATGATATGAGCAGTCTCTCATAAATATTCTGAATCATGTTACCAATAATTTACAAATTATACTGGAAGAGACAATTTCTCCCCCTAAAACTTACTGACAGAGTCAGAGTCAGATAATTTAGACAAAACTATTAGTACATGTTTACGTGACAAGATTGCATTTTCACTCAACATGATCCTGTCAAATATTTAAAAAGCTAATTTGAGTAAAAAGGATATACTATCAGACCAAACATTTAAAATTGACGTCACTACTTTAGAAATAACCGTAGATAGTGGTCAGCGTAAGATTGTTAATATTACTGCTAATTATCTATGTAACATCAGTTAAAGAGTATTAATCCTTAATGAAAGATAACATCAAGAGTATACCAGATTTTACACTAGTTAATGACGAAGTTATTGCTCTTCATTGGAGATAAGAGCACAACTATCTGCCCATGTGCATCTTGAATTGTTCCATGCACTAGAGACATGTTTTGTACAATGAAACTCATAGTTTTAATTACATTTCAGATAGAACTATCGATCCCCTTCTAAGTGATTGTCCCATTATCTCAGGAAATATTCAAGTCGAGATGTTCAGCAGTGGTGTGAGCACTATACAGTTTGTACTGAACAGCAAAAAACTGACCAAAACAGGATAAACTCCAGCAGAGAATTATTGGACCTCTTCTTTAGAGGATAATTCTGTATATTGCTGGTCCACTCCTGGAAACTGAACGAGATCATTGACACATTCCTCATTGCTAATGAATACTCTATCAAGTAGTTCAGAGTCTATCCATTGATAAATACTTCAGCCCAATGTGTAGCTGATGTGGTGGCATAGCTCTTAACAAAACAGTATAAAACAACAAAATAGATCAACATGGATAAGAGAGCTAATTTCAGCAGGTAATTGTCCTCCAAGCTGTGAAAAGTGTTGGGTGTGGTGAAGATGCACACTTTTCCTTATCAACCTTAACATGAGGGTTTAACATAGCAGGTAGTGCAAACTATCAAGAACATACTTGTCACATTTATGAATCCGAACCAATTCAGGTTTTTTGACACACCTGGTAATTTCAAGTTGCTGGTTTAATTTGTATTACGTGGTTTTTCCATTGGAATGGTGACTAATTTACAATAACGACATTTTGATGTCTGGTCGTACGTTTTAGATCATAATAGAAAATCTAATCAAGGTCATTCAGTGTTTGTAACAATCAGGTCTGAAACTAAAGCCAGAGGTTCTTTCAAGCAGAAACATGTAGAGTTTTTCGGAAACACAGTGCGTCGAAATAGAGTTTTATGATTCTCCTAAAGCAGTGGCATGTTAACCTGAACATACAAACAAGAAGGAAGTCCAAATCATTTAATAGATTAAACATTGTTGAAGTGATTGGTAAACTTCACTGAACCAGAAGGTATGATTGCACTTTAGATCACAACATTTCGAATAAAACATTGTAAGCTGGAACGGATTTGTGAATGAATTTTTGTTAGCTATTGCATGAATTGTGGATTAGAAATATCTTTTAAACATTTCATGTTATCCATTCGATTTTTCTTTACAAAAACAGTGACTGGTAACAGCAAGCAAGTCTAGAATGTTGACAACTAGCAAGCTGTTGACAAGACTTATAATACCTACATCACATACGACATTGCCAAAAATATATTCATAAGCTTTAATAAAAATACCTTTAATACATATGTAGATATTATACTAAGGATAATTTTTGGTAATGATTTTACATTTGAAACGCCTGAAGGATTGGTTTGGTTTGTTTTGAATTTCGCGCAACGCTACACGAGGGCTATCTGCGCTAGCCGTCCCTAATTTAGCAGTATAAGACCAGAGGGAAGGCAGCTAGTCATCACCACCCAAAGCCAACTTTTGGGCTACTCTTTTACCAACGAATAGTGGGATTGACCGTCACATTATAACGCCCTCACGGCTGAAAAGGCGAGCATGTTTGGTGTGACGGGGATTCGAACCCGCGACCCTTAGATTGCGAGTTGATTGCCGTAACCACCTGGTCATGCCGGGCCCGCCTGAAGGAAGTGTAAAGTAAACTTACATAGAGTAACATAGTCATATATATATACAGTGAAACTAAGGTATATATGGTCGATTAAGTAGCTTCTGCATAAAATAAAATACTCATACTAATAATGGTTGGAGACGCCTTGAATGGGTAATGAAGAAAAACTTTAATATAATACTGTATATATATATATATATATATCCGTGTCAGTGTAAATTACCTGT
>NW_013666819.1:170887-171876 GCF_000517525.1 Limulus polyphemus
ATATATATATATATTTTTTATTTTTTTTTTATTGGTTATAAGCATGCCATTCAACTTACAACAGTTGCTAAGTAACCCAGCTTCTACTTTGCAAAGTGGGTGTGGCATAGCTTGAACTCAGGAATGTGTATAATGATTTCCTTTCAAAGCCAGTTCTAGGAAATTGTATCAAATTACTGGTGAATGAACTAAGTGTATGTACATGTAGTTTATTGCCAGCAAGAAAAACATTTTTAACAGTAGTTGTTCCTTGTATAGCAAAAGTTCAGTTGCTATAGCCATTTGCACTTCAATTGAGAGCAAATGTGGTTTCAATTTTTGTTTTCAGTTTCTTTTGAAACTTTAGGAATAAAAACTTAAATAATATAAGACTTTAAATCATAATGTACTTGATAATGCTAATTTAATTAAAATACATTGATAGTATGGTGGTTTAATTAAATTTTGAATAGAAGTTAGTAACACTTTGTGACATGCATAAAAAGGGATTTAAAAATGGTGTAGGGTGACGTAGGGTTAACTCTCTAAATACGGGCTTACTCAATTTGACTAACCACAAGACCTTTTTGTACTTGTTTAACCCTATTGTCCCGGGTACCTTTTACTGCACATGACACAAGATTTTAGTGTTACATTCAAAAATTTTATAAAACTACTTTATGTTATACCAATTAGAATAGCATAAAACCTTAGCTAATAATCCATAATTTAATAGTTTACAAGTTTTAAGTTCTTAATTCTTCAAGGATATATATAAAACAAAACCTTGAATTTCCACTAGTTTTTCCACATTGTGTCTTAGCATGTCATCATCCCTATTTATCCATCACCCCTCGAAAAAGTACAAAATTAAACATAAAATACTCTATAAAATCATTATTGCTCAAACAAACCATAATTTTTATACCCATCAATTTTGTTTGATTACAGAGCTATCAAATAGAAAATCAGACCCCCTCATTATATATATATATATATATATATATATA
>NW_013666819.1:172892-188215 GCF_000517525.1 Limulus polyphemus
GTATATATATATATATATACCCACACATTTCAAATAACCCAAAAAATAATAAATTGCTATATCATTACCATAAAATTCCACTATAATAATTAAGCTGTATTTGGGTCTAAAAAATATGAAATTTCAAGCTCACTAAAGACTCGCCTTATGAACATGAAGATCTGTGTCGAAAGGACATAATGACAGCATCACACTTGAAAATGGATGAGAAAGCCACTAGGGGGACATACTGGGCTTCCGGTTGGTTATTCACATGTCATATACAAAATTAAGTGTATACAAGGGACCATTTCCAAAAATGGAAAGAGGAGAGCGGGCCACTGTGTTTGATTGCATACATGAGTGACATCTCAGCAAATAGAAAAGATATGAGGTTTTTATTTTATATTCTAGCTTATTAATATCAGGAATATGAGTTTCTAATTCATGCAAAACTAAAGACTTTGTATTTTAAACATCACAAACATCTAATTTGAACCAGTGCTGTATGTAGTTTCATGTTACAATTTGAAGTCATTCTAGAAAGAAAGAAAAAGGGTAATCTGTTTTGAGATAGAGTAGAGAAAATAACAGATAAACTATAAAGTTTTACTGAAAAAAAACTTTTGAAATGCGGTTTTGGGGATTACACAGAAGAAATTTGTGATTTTTTTTTAGATGAGGAAAAGTATTTATATTTTAACATGAAAATTACTTTGCACATGGACTATTCAAAACAAATACTTAATATATTCATATATTCAAATCTTTATTTTATAGGCAACATGTGAAAAGAAAAAAGGCATGAGAAAAATATTGCTTAACAAACCTCAAGACTTAACAATAATAAAATTTGATATTTTGCATGTGAAAACATTGTTTACTGAGAATATGCCAAATTTCGTTAATGTATGCTTACTAATTTAAAAGTTATAGCATGAAAACTATAACAAGCACAAAATAGTTATGAGGTCGATCCTTTAGCTATTTTTTATAATTTTTATTTAAGCCACCTTTACATCTATTTTAAAAGAGCTTTATATTTTAATTTTGTTTCTCTGTGTTAGAGATTTTGTTTATAAACAGTAATGTTTTCATCAGATTCCTTAATTTTGTTGTCTCCATCTGTTTGCATATGCTATATGTTTTGTTCAGTTCAAGTGACTATTGTTATTTTTATACGTAAACAATTACATAGTTATATTTCTGCTTGTTCACTATAGGCAACAAAACTTGTATAGGAAATTGTTTACATTTGAATTTACTGAAATACATGGGTAAAAATGACAAAGAAATACAAATTTTCTTATTAGTTAATTTGTTTCTATTTTGAATGTTTGTGTTCATGTTACATTAAGTAGTTTTATTTTTGAGATAGGGGGGTTGTGCTTGGAGAGGAGATTCATTTATTCATCTGATGCAGTAGCCAGAGACATATTTTCTAAAAAAGAAAGGCATTTATTTTAATCTATTCAGTTTTTGAACTTAATGATTTTAGTGTTTGTATTTATAGAAGTTAAGTAAATGAAATCTTTTTTTTTTTTCTCCTTTTAGATGAATTTGATGCCTACATTATTGTATCTTTCGTCAATGCCACCCTTGTATTATCTATTGGTGAAACGGTAGAAGAAGTGACAGATTCTGGGTTTCTTGGTACCACCCCAACCTTGTCCTGTGCTCAGATTGGAGATGATGCTTTAGTTCAAGTAGGTTTATACTTATGTGCAAGTTATGAATTTTAATTTAATTTGATAAAGTACCTAGGAGAGGTTTTATGTACCAGTAATTCTTATATTTTTATTGTTTTATTGCCCTTTGAACATTGTCTAACTAATAATCTGGTCACACAAGCTGTAAATCACTCAGCGAAGGTGTGGCTCACATTACCCTATCAAATTACATAATGCATAGATCTGCTTGCGAGCATACCTTGTGAACATTTTTTTTTCTTTATTCTACTTAATTTAACCTAAAGTTTCTAATTTTTACATTTTAGTTAATTACTTTTATAATAATAAATAAAGAATACACATGAATAACAAGAAATGTAGTACTTAAATGGGTCATATTCTGTTTTTTGTTATTGTTTATGTCGTCTGTCAGTGGAACTTAACACTAATTTTTTTATAATAATGGTACTACTGCACTAAATAATTTTTTGTTTAATTAAATAATGCAATTAAGAACACAGAATGTTTTTGTTTAGATTTGAGGGCTCTAATATCAAAAGTAAAACTATCACATGCTGATCAACATCCAGATAACTATTACCATCCCATTTAGTTGTGATTTGATACATATCTTTCTACGTTTGTAATAATTAACACTGAAACATTTGATCCTGTCTGTAGAGTTCAGGTGGTAGACAGTTTCCTAACATAAACATGCTTATTTTGAAAACAATGTTTTAAAATACTTGAAATGGTTAGATAACTTAAACTTAAGCATTTTTCATTATTTCTTTCTGTTATCTCTAAGGAAGTTTAAAAGAAATTATTGAATGGAAACTTTCACAAACCTATATGTAATCTATTATAATAATCTACATTGGCAATGACTGAATTCTTTTTTTTTTTTTTAATATTTTGTATATCTCCAATAATTTATACAAGTTATTGAGATCAAAGTCTCAGCAAAAATATTCTATATGAGGTTTTTTATTTCTTACATCTTAATCAACTATTTTAAATTTCTGATTCTTTATGAGGTTTTTAGAAGAGAGAATGTAATTTTCCATGTCTCGAAACTTGTTCTAAGTTGAAACCTACGTTCTTTTTTCTGTGTATCTGTTGGTTCAGTTTTCTATATGGTATTTAAAATACAGCTATTTCATTGTGTGAAATTAAGATTTCATGTGTTGCCAATTTGTGTCTTTTAATTTCAGATCTACCCAGATGGCATACGTCACATTCGAGCAGATAAACGTGTGAATGAATGGCGTACACCAGGGAAGAAAACCATTGTTAAATGTGCAGTAAACCAGAGACAAGTTGTTATAGCTCTTACTGGAGGTGAACTTGTTTACTTTGAAATGGATCCAGTAAGTTTCAGTGCAAAAGGTTAAAGGATGCAGTAGAGTATTGTTTAGTTCCATAGCTGTTGCTAAATAGTGGATATGAAGTACCATATTTAATATATTTTTCATCTATGGATAGTGTTAAAACTATTTTGGACTATTTTATAAGTGTTTTTCAGTTTGTTTAAAACTTTCGTATTCTATGATTGCTATGTTATAATGTACAGAATGATAGTACATACAAACAAGGACTGAAAATTATTTCTTAAAAATTTGCACATTTTTTTTTAGTAGAAATTATTTTTTTAGTTATCATTTCATGTTTAATTAATGAGTATACTTTTAGTGTTATTGTTCCTTTTGGCTTCTACAGAACTGTACCCTATAGGCTTCTACACCATTTACATAAAACACTTAATTTTTTAACTCCATAAAAGTTTTACTTATTAATCAGTGTCTTATTCAGACTTTTAATGTCTTTCTTTTTACTTTCAGGTCTGGTTTCCATTTTTTTTCTTGTATTTATACATGCAGTTTCCATGAAAATCATATTAACCCTCTTGCTGTGGACAGGTCAACACACTGCTTTAGAAAGTGATTTCTGAAATTTAATTGAACAACATTATTATCATTTTATACCTCGTGAAAATTTTATTTTTCTCTCTTCTACTTAATTTAACCTAAAGTTTCTAATTTTTACATTTTAGTTAATTACTTTTATAATAATAAATAAAGAATACACATGAATAACAAGAAATTTAGTACTTGCGTGGGTCATATTCTGTTGTTTTGTATGTCGACTTTCAGTGAAACTTAACACTACTTTTTATAATAATGGTACTACTGCACTAAATACTTTTTTGTTTAATTAAATAATGCACCTAAGAACACAGAATAATAACATGTAAAAAGCAGACAATATCCTATAGCAATCATAATTTTTCTGGCATTCTATGTGATAAAAGCCATTAAAAATTCAGCTAAGCTGATGTGTTTCCTGTTAGAGTAAAGTTTTGACTGTAAGTGAAATAGAAATTCTCTGTACAGAAAACAACATAATATAGTACGTCATTTGATAATTAACAATGTATTAAATATCAGAGAGAACTATTGGTAATTTGTGAAAGAGAGGATGTGACAGGTGGGCATGGCAAGAAGGGTCTCATTTTATAGTTTATGACTCTGTAACCAAATAAAAATTGAAGGTGTAAAAAATTTGCATTGCCTGAGTAATAACAGTATTATAATGAGTAACTTACATTAAATTTCATACTTCTCAGAGGAGTGGTAAATAAACTTGAGAATTTTGAATGTAATTCAGTAAAACTTTGTGACATAAGCAGAAAAGGATGCCTGTATGGAAAGAATTTTGCAAACCTACCAGTGTAGCCCTGCCCACTACTCATTGTTTTCAAAACTCTCGTTGGCTCAAACCTACTTCTCTTAAGTACATATTTGTAACCAATAGAAAGAGCAATTCCAAACTGACAGTCATTTGTAATTGATTTGAAGGGGAAATTTGCAAATTTACTGGAAATGTGAAGTCTCTAGACTAAATTATTGCTCGGAACAGAAATTACATATTTTTTTTAACCCACGTATAATTTGATAATTTTTTTGGTTTTCTAAAATGCATCTTTGAAATCTATAAAAATTTGTCTTCCATTTGAGAGACTAAATGAGGCTTAGCAAGTACAATGTGTGAGTACAAGTTAATTTTGTAATATTTTAAGTACTAGAAATATTTTTGTTATGTTTTAAAAAAAATGAAGCATTTATAAGTAAATAGCAATAATATGTATACATGTTCATAAGCATTTACACATGTTGTGCACCCATACAGCTTGATTCCGACCACCCTGGAAAAAAAACTGACATTGGATTGGTCTGGACTTTGTACTGTGAACAAGCTGATTAATCCTCTCCCACTGTGTTCTCTGAGCTGGGATTACAATAAATTCTTTGGGAAAGTTCTGGTAACTGTGCAGCACAAACTTATTTGCTATCAACGGTGTTGTATTACGTTGTCACTAAACATTAATGGCAGGAGCAGTAATTCATTACTTTATGTTTGGAAGGTTTCTACTTTAGCCACTAACAATAAAATACATAGGAAATAGATGACAAAAGGATAGTAGTAAAAACTCTCTGAGGTACTTTGAACTTTGTGGTCAATACTAAAGAGATGGAACAGTAGTATTTTGTATTTTTCAACCTTTAAAGTGTTATGGTGGTTATGCCAAAATTTTTTAAAAGTTCACATTCAAAATCTAATTTCCAATAGAAAATGTATGTAGCACTAATTATTTGAAGCTACTTACATTAGTACTGAATTTAATATACATATATTTCTGAGAGAAAGCATACAGCTCAGTTTCTTTTAAGTTAAGCAGAATTAACAACTTTGGCTTTTATAATGCTTTGCACACTGCCTGTCCTGCTGACACAAATCACTTAAAAAGAAAAGCAACTTTTGTTATATATATTATATAAATAACAAGCCTTTTAAATGTGTACACTTTAAACACATACTGTAATTTACCAAATATAATGTGCAATCTAATGGTCATGAACAAAAAGAGTTAAATTTGCATTATCACCATAAATATTATGCACCTAGACTTCTGCAATACTGCAGTCAAAGTAACCCTTTGATGATATGAATTTTAGGGTGTCTGTCCATGTAATCTCTGATTGCTCATTCACAGTAGTGCTTGCTGTCTTTGTAATTGCAGCCGATGAATAAATAGTCATAATGTTAAGAGTATCTGCAAAATCACTAAAAGTGAGTTTGCTTTAGTGCTTCCTATGTAGACAAGTTGCACCAACTATTTAAGGATAATGATTTGGACTCAGAATTTGATGAAGGTTTAACCCAAAATGATTTGTTGTATTAAATATCAAATGTAATGTAGTGATAATTAGGTTTGTATTTATAAATGTGTGTGTAAATAGATCTTAAAAATCACAAGACTTAGCTTTTTGATCATTTTATTTAAAAAATTGTGTTTAAAAGATATGAAAATGAAAAACATGAGACAATTCTCACTTATGTCTTAGAAACAAATAGAATTAACCCTATCGCCACAGGCATCCTTTACTGAGGTTTTAGTGTCTTACATTCAACATTTTATTAAACTACTTTTTGTTTATGTTATACCAATTTGTATAGCATAAAATCATAGCTAATAATCCATATTTTAATATTATATAAGTTCTAAATTCTTAATTTGAAATGGCAATATATAAAAATATCCTGAATTCCCCCTTGTGTGAGAAGTGTGACACATTTTCTCTAGACATCCCCTCTTCTCTATTTTATTTACTACCCATCCAATAAGTACAAAATGTAACGTAATTACTTGTTGTAAAATCATCACTGCTCAGACAAACCATAATTTATATAGCCTTCAATTTTGTTTGGTTGCAGAGCCATCAAATAGAAAGTCAGACCACTCTTGCCACACCCACCTGCCATATCCTTTCTTTCATGAGTTGTTAATAGTTCTCTCTTACATTTAATACTATATTCTATATTATTTATAACCAACAGAAAGCCAAAGTTTTCATCTATGAATGACATATTGTATTATGTTGTTTTTTGTACAGAAAAATGCTAATTTCTCTTTCAGTATAAGCTTTGTTCTCATGGTAAACACATCAACTAACTTGGATGAATTTGAAACAGCTTTTATTGCATAGTTAGAAAGCCAGTAATATTGTGATAGTTATAGAATAGAGTTAGGGTAGAGAAAATAACAGATATAATATATAGTTTTACTGAAAAACATTTGAAATGTGTTTAGGAGGTTTTATAGATTACACAAATCAAATACTCGATATATTTATGGATGTATCTTTTTTTAGTTTATTAAAAAATACTTAACTATCAAATATGATTTTTTTGTATGTAAAAGACTTGTGATGTTTACTGAAAGTCTGCCAAATTTTGTGAAGATATACGTACTATATTAAAAATTACTAGTATCAAGATTATAAAGACTAAATGAGTACAAAGTGGTCATGTGGTCAGTCAAATCAACCGAGCCCATGTTGAGGGAGTTAATAAAATGTACCATTAAAAGCCACATTTTTAGTAAAGTTTGCATTATCTTTCACAATGCGTGTCAGAAATGATGGTCTGGACTGGCAGAAAAATAACATTTAGATTTGTTACCATATATGGACCCTAACTTCTAGAAACAATTTTAGTGAAAGAATTGCATATTCAAAATCTTTATGGTAGTATAATTATAAAATCTATTTTATTTACTGTTTTTATACTATATTTGTGTGTCTTAATAACCACATGACATATGCCAGAAAACTTTTCACTAATTTAATGCTCAGATACCTGATTTAAGCAGAGTGGGAGATTATAAACCATCATTGTGTTCTCTGAGAGTTTGGTTATGAAAGTCAGTTTTGACTGTAAACTGAATAACTTGTTTTTATATTCATGTTTTTCATTGTTGAAATGTCAGGACTGAACTCCAATTTCATGCTACTCTGGCAGCACTTCTACACCCCTTATGACAACAGATACAACAAATGTGTTAGAAAATAACTACTCCAAGTAAATATAATAAGCTCAGGTGTTCAAACATGCCTTAAAATAAAACACTAAAAACCAAATTGGATAGGTTCTTGGTAGCTTTACACATGATTAGGGAGTGAAAATGGTTAATTGATAAATATTATACCCAATTTTAGTTTTTAATTTAGTGATTTGATGAGCAATAATATGAACTCTGATGATACAAAACTTGTACAATAAGTATTTTAAACACAATAGCACATTTATAATCCAATCAAAAACACCTTGGGTGTGAAAAAAAGGTGCAACCAAAAAAAAAAAAAAGGGAATTGGGCATGTGACTTAAAGGAATGAAATCAAAATTGGCAGTCAAACTGACAGCTACACTTAGAGCATTGATAAGAATTTTCCACAAATATTCATTCCTTAGTTAGCCAGGTCATGTTTTTTGTTCAACTTGAGGCAAAATGGTGTTTTTAATTAGATATCATGACTTTATGTCAATGCAGACCACATCAGGTAAGAAAGTGACACTTGATAGTAACCAACATTAGCTTTAGGATTGCAACCCTATTATTTGGAAAAAACCTATACTCTACAGAACCAACCAGATTCTTTAAAATATATGGTGGTAGTTTTCTTCTCCAAAACAGTGTTAATAACTTCCTTTACTGTAACGCCATGGAAACTAAATTTAGCAGTTTCTTGTCATCACTCGCATGCAATCAGTATAGCCATTTTAAGCATAATTATTTAAGCTGATATAACATGATGTTAAAACACTTTAATTAGGAGAATTTCATAAAATTTAGCAAATTTGTGCTTAAAAGTTGGCAATGAATAATACCCATCCACCTGTATGATTCTTTTGGAAGCTGCTAATCGAGTTTGCTTGGCCTAACCAATACTTATGTATCTTTCACCTTATAGTTTTGCTGCTCTAAATCAGCAAATGACAACAACTAAAGACAGTTCACCTTTAATCTTAGGGTAAGCTGTAGTAGAAATTTCAGACCAATAGCTCATAGGAGTGCAAAAAAATGTTGGTCAAATTTAGCAGTTTTTGTTGAATAACTTTGCAAATGTGGCTCATATTTAGACCAAAGTAGACAACTAATAATCTTATGTATTTCTTAGTGGATTGCCTTGAAACTTACTATGTGAAGTAAGAGTCCAGTAGAAAACATCTATGAAAATATGTGATAGTTTGGATTAACTCCTGTTAATAATGCACACTGTGTCCAGTAGGTTATTTTGGCTGCACAACACACTCCCATGGATCTTGATGTTTTATTTCATTGAGTAAATCAAGTGTTTTTATGTGTTTCTGACAAGATGTGAATAAACTGAGTTATTGTTGTGTTCCAAGAAGGATAATATATAGCTGTGTTTGTTTTTCTTGCAGAGCTATTTATTTTGTTGTTGTTTTTCAAGCTTGTAAATGACAGTTTTTGATAACAAGAATAATGTTTTTATCATTATAGACAGGACAGTTAAATGAATACACAGATAGAAAAGAAATGTCAGCTGATGTGATCTGTATGGCACTTGCAGGAGTACCGGCAGGAGAACAACGTTCAAGGTTTCTGGCTGTTGGCTTAGCTGATAATACTGTTAGGGTGATTTCACTTGATCCTTCTGTAAGTAGTCTTTCATTTCTTCACTATGTCCTAACATTAATCATGTGTGTACTGGATGATATTTGTGTGATATTCTTGTGGTTCTCATAGAACCTGGTGTTGTGTACATAGACAGTTTTATTCCATAGGCTAATAGTTACTTATGGCTGTTCTGTCATGTATAGGTTGTAGTGAAATTTCATGTGTGACTCTTCTGACTTGTATTCTTAACTCATTCTGTATTGTACAAACATACATAACCCCTCTCTAGAACACACTGCCATGAAAGGTTAGAATTTTGTACCACCATGGAGAAATGGTATTCCCCCTTCAAACTTTCCAAAGTTACCAGTTTCATACAAGTAATGAAATATTAAAATACACATCTTTTTGTTTTTAATGTGTATTTAAAGATACATCTGACACTGGAAGAGTTGTTTATCTCTCACTGTAGCAGTGAAAGATTTAATAAACTGAAAGTAATTTGTTAAAATCCAAGGGTTAGTTGGTATTGAAACATAAGTATTCAAAAGTAAGCTGTATAAAATTTAATATTATGAAAACTTCCTACTATTTATGAAGGATATTCTAAGACAAAACATTTACACCTTGCATTAGCTTCCTTCTTGCCATACTTTATATTCCCACCATATTTATTCCAAGAAACTGTATGGGTATACTTGGATAAGAGTTTTTTGCACTGAATCCAATGACATATGACTTGTAAGGACTTTCTTTGATAAAATGTACAATAAATCATTAAAATGTAAAACCAGTTTTATTTCTTTTTCCTGGATTCCTGGGATACAAAATACTTGATTCTGAAAGGGATAAAACCCTTCTTTATAAGGGTTAGAGAAGTTAAAAAACATTAATTGCATCATGCCGTCTAAGCTGTTTTTTTACATTAAATACAGGCCATCAAATAACAGTGAAGTCCCACTCAAATTGAGTATAATATAATTATACAGGTAGTTCACAGCATTATTATACCTGGTTGCTATTGTTTTTGTTTTTTTTCTGGTAAAGTCTTTTTTGACTTTAATATTTTGGTAAATTCCTATTCAGTTCATATAAGCCTTAGTCATCTTATGAATTTAAAGTAGTAGTTATTCACTATCATGTGCACTGTTGGATATCAAATTCCAACTTTTATTTCAACAATTATTTTACTATAAAATAGTGTACAATTGATAATGTGTAGTTAAGCAACACTTAACTAGTCTAATTCTTAAAGAAAAAGTTTGAACTTTGATTTCTGTGCAGCTCCTAGGATTAATACCAGTAAACAATGCACTGATCATTTTTTTTTTGGAAATTTGCTTCCCATTACAAAGTATACATTTATAGTTTCTCAAAAATTGCCATTCCTTTGAAAGAGACTTATTTATATTTTTTTCTAATGAAAGTTTTCATTTTCTACCAGTAATTTTATTTCTGCAACCTTATGTGGCACCTTTTATGATGTCACAGCAAGTGGGTTGGACAGTATAGAACTAATGACTAAAAAAAACAATTAGATAGAAAACACTCTTGTCTATCTATGTTAATTTGAATTAAATAAAGTAGATTAAGCAGTTATTTATGGTTTCTGAGAAAAGTCAGTAACTAGAAGAAATTCCCATAGGGGAGAATATGGGATTCTAATATGCAGTTAACAATACTTAGGCACAAACCTAGAAGATTTTATAGTTTCTTTAGAAAAGTACAGGAATATTCTTCTATGAAGAGACACCAGGCAAGGATGGTTAGGGTTAGTGAGTATCATAAGCTAGGGGTTTGTGATTACAAACTATTCAGATGTCACAAAATCTTTTTTATCGTGTGTATTAGTAAAGTTATTGTTGCTCAAACAACAAGAACTCCTTAGTTATTGAAAACAAATAATAATTATTAGACAGAGATTTTGCTTAATAAAAATATAGTTGAAAAAATATCTTCTGTATTAGTGTTGGCCTAGGATACAAGTTGTGTTTCTACCAGTTAGTACTTTTACCCTTCATCAGTGTTTTATGCAATTTTTGTGATTTCATAACTTCTTTGATGGGTAAAGATAAGTAACAAATATAAATACCTAATGAAAATCATAGAAATTGAAACTAATTTGATGTATGAAATATTTTTCTGATCCATAGTAATACTAAAGTTTTAATTTTAGAAGTTCTTGGTTGTATAAAATGATGCTTTCTGATCAGTGTTAATAAAAAATACAGTTTTATTTCTTTCTCTCATATTTTCAGTCATTGCATTCATTGTATGTCAGAAATTATATGAACAGACAATTAAATGGGTTTGCTAACACAATTTCTAACTTTATTAAAAAAATAAAACTTGAATAAATTAACAGTATTTTAGGCACAAAATAAAAACAGAACAGAATCTCAAAGGCAAAAGGAAGTATTCTATTGTTTTTAAAAACTGTGTTTCACAAATAAATTTCTAAAGGTTCACAACCTACCTAAATCAATTATACTTTTTTTTATAGCAGAAACTAGATATTATAATAAAGTGTGTTATCAAATTTCATGCAGTTTAGTTAGGTATTTTAAGTGTGAGAACAAAAAGAGGCATAAGAAGAGTAAATATTTTTTTGAAAGATTATGATGATTCTTTTCTCTCTCTATTTTTGAAAAATATTAATAATTTTGAGAAAGCTACTTGGTTTTCATAATTCCTGTTTATTTATTAAATATTGAGGTTTTAAAAGGAAGGATTTAGTTTTGCAACAGTATGATTTATTGTATTTTTTTTTGTACTCTTTAATGTAAAAAGGATCTTGGAGTAAGAAATGAGTTATAGTTATATTACTCTATATAGTAAATAGATTTTGTGTTAAATTGTGAAGTTGGACCTGTTTTTGCATTTTGGTTTTTCGATTTTCACAGGACTGCTTGTCCCCTCTGAGTCTTCAGGCCCTGCCTGATACACCAGAATCGCTGTCCATAGTAGAGATGGGTGGGTCTGAGGGTGGAGGAGAATCACTGCAGGGAATGTTGTATTTGAATATTGGACTACAGGTAAGTGCCACTCACAACATCCAGTTTATACTGTGTTACAAATTATTTGGTTAAGAATCTTGGTTAACATCACTGCAGGATTAAGTTTTCCAGGCGTTCAAAAAATTTAAAGAATTATTCTTGAAGGTGCAGGTAGAAAATTTTGTAAAAGGTATTTGTTAAAATTATTAAGTAGAAATTCTTATTTTCAAGATTTAAAGATAGTTATTTTACATTTTAAAACTTTTTTAGCTGTGTTACAGAGAAAATTAACCACATCAAAAAATAAATTAGAAATCTAACGTACAGGACATACATCTTTCTTTATTTGTACATGTGCAAAACTTGTTAATGTCATCATTTTATTCCAATAATCTGTAATTATTTTTCTACAGAATGGTGTACTTTTGCGAACAGTCCTTGACCAAGTAACAGGAGATTTGTCAGACACTCGAACTCGCTACTTGGGCTCTAAACCAGTGAAGCTTTTTAAAGTTAGAATGCAAGGCACTGATGCAGTAAGTGAATGGTTTAATTTCATAATACATTAGTGTACTGATCACTTTGACATATTCATAATCCTGTATTCTGTGTTGAGGTGTATAATTAGTTTCTCTTGTTTGTACCTTCCCTATAAAAAAAAGCTGTTTTAAAGGTTTAAGTGGTTGTTGCAGCTCATGGTTTCAGTGCTGTGAATAGCATTATATTTTGTGAGCCACAGTGGATTTAGTGCTGTATAATTGTTCGTTTCTGTCCACAATAATGATGGTTTTAGTTACTAGAGTGATATCAGATTGTGCCTTTCACCTCCTTTTGTTCTTATGGTTGTAGGAGATTTCTGTGCAGTTAAATTTTAATTCTAGGTATATAATGATGGCTTTGTATTTATTTTCTGCATATGTAAAGTGATTAAGTATAAATTATCTTAGAATGGTAGCTTTGTATTCAGTTTCTGCCCTATATAATATATATAGTGATTCAGCAATAACATGTTTGTGGTATTACATCACAGTAACCATGATAGTAATATAAATCTTGTCTTAATTTAACAACCATAATACAGGTTCCCAATAAGATGAATGTGTATAATAACATTTGAACTACAATTTTTTTATGCTTCTATAGAATATGCATTTAGTCAATGTGTTAGTAGTTGGCAGAAGCTTGTATTTTTTCATGGTTGTAAAATTTACCTCAAATATTTGACTTTTTATCCATGTGCATACATTAGAAAAGTGAACTTAAAGAATGAAAATTATTTGTTAAATTTACAGTGAGATAAAGAATGTGCAGAAAAAATTCCTTAGATTTTTTGTTCCATGATACTTTCCAGATAAGGTTATCAATTCTAAAGTCTTAATAAGAGTTTTTCATTTTTTAGATTCTGCCATTGAATTAGTTTATTTATTTTATCATTAAAGGGGTACTTTTTTTATATTGAGCTACTACCATTGTTTTTTACTTTCTATGTGTATTTGATATTGTTCAGTCATTATAACTCTTCATTGTTCTAGAATGTTCTGTACTGACTTGTGAAAACTATGTAAGCTACTTTTACTTCTGGGTTGTAAACACTATTTTCAGTCCATGAATAAATACTGTATAGATGTATGTTCAAGTATAATGAACGTATATACAAAATTCTTTACACTATGGAGATCATAGTTGTATCTTGAACACTATACAGTTCTCTTCTTGTCAAAAGTCCCCTTAGGCCTAATCAATTGCTTTAGAATTCAGTTGACAAGTCAAACTATTTTTCTCTATTTCTTATGCTATAGTATCCATATATAATTCAGTTATGCTGTCGCATGAGTTATCACAGTTGCATCCTGTATTTCCAATAATTGTGTGCTTTTTTGTCAAAGTCCACATAGGCTTTCACTCCTATGATGGTTAACTTTATGTTTCTGACTTTTTCTTTCACCAAACTTCTCCTTCCCATGACTTTTTACTAACTCTCTGTTTACGCTCGTCTAATCATCATTATTTATACATCCATCACTTAGGCCTTCTAGAAATCTGTATCTTCAACATCAGTGAATTACAAACAAAATAAATTCATTAATAATATTACCTACACTAAACAGTTTTTTATACCTGACAGCTATAGATTTTGAATTTTGTTTTTGCTAGTTCTTAAACTTGTATATACATTCAATCAAATTTAATCTTTTTTTTCAAGTTAGCTCTTCCATTATGTGCTTGGTGGAATCCACTCAGCTCATAACCACTAAAGTATATGTACTAAAGATAGTGTATGCATATCTTTACAAAATTTTGCAGGTTATTAATAAACATCAGGTTTTTAAATTAAGTATTAAGATTTTTTAATTAAAGATTTTTGCATAGAAAATTTTCTTTCAGAATGTTGAGTATCCAACATGCAAATTAATATTGATTTTAAGATTAAAAATGCTTTTGTACATCAGAACATTTTCAAAATTCACATGTGAAATCTTTATAACCTCTAGATAATTAGCAAATTGTTCTTAGAAAAAACTTTATATTTTGTCTGTTGTTTTCACTATTGTATCTGTATGGGTTGGTTCGATTTGACAAACTTTGTGACCTCCATAAATAATTAGGATATAAATTAAATTTTTTTTGCTTTAGAGTGACTACAAATTATAACACAAACACAAATGTTTAGTCTAAATAGCTTAAATTTCATAACATTATTCATTTATATATATTTATTATTTTTATTATATCACCCTTTCAGCCGTGCGGGGCTAACATTATAGAACTTAGTAGTTGCAATGACACAGTGCACTCATGTTACTGTATCCAAGAGTATACAACTGGCCTTGACAAAGTAACTTATCTTGGCTGTGTTCTAGTGGACTAGTATTTTGTAAAATATGGTCATATTTAATTTTTAATACATTATATATGTATATACATTATTACTACTTAAAATATATTGTTAAATTTCAGTTATTTTTCTTAAAACATAGAACAGTAGAAAAAGAATTATAGAAAATAATTATCTCTTCTAGTTACAAACTTTGAACTTGTTTACTGCTTGCTGTAGGTTGCTAAGCCTTATCAAATTTCACATGTGGAGGATGTTAAAACGAAAAATTTTTTATCAGGTTTTATATATACATTTTGAAATAACCAAAAATCATAAATTACTATATCAATACCATAGAATTCCACTATAATTTATC
>NW_013666819.1:188515-193801 GCF_000517525.1 Limulus polyphemus
TAATTTATCAAGTCTAGTAAGTAACCTGTATTTGGGTCTAAAAAAATATGAAATTTCAAGCTCACTAAAGACTTAACTTACCATTTGTAATCTGCCATGAAAAGAAAGGGTTTCCCACGTAAATACTTTGCAAAGGCTCAGAGAACCATGTGGGGGACATTCTGAGTTTTTGATCGGTTATTCACACGTTGTAAGCAGAAGTAGGTGTACGTAAGGAAGTGTTTTGAAAAATGGAAAGAGGTGGGTGGGGCCACTGTGTTTGATCCAGTAAATGTAGTGATATCTTATCAAATAAAAGAGAGAGGAGGCTCTTATTTTAGATTCTAGCTTCTAGTTAATATTGTTAATTTGAGTTCCTTATTCGTAAGAAACTATAGACTTTGTATTTGGACTTCACAAACATCTAATCTGAATCAAAGCTGCATTCAACATACCACGTGACACAAAAAATCCATATTTAGGATTTTTTTTTTTATATTTACTTTTAAAGTAAGAAATTAACTAATGGGTCATAGTAAAATTTTAATTATAACCTACAATTTGATACCAAACTTATTGACATGCATTCATAAAATAGTAGTTTAATAAAATTTTGAATGCAAGTCAACAAATGCGATATTACGTGGCTTTTGACCTGTGATCCATAGTAATAGGGTTAGTTTGATGTGTATTTTATGTTTCTCTGCCTTCTGTTTATCTAGTTGTGAATTTGTTGGTTGAACTTGCATTTATTGTACCACTAGTGGCAATATTAAAAAATATGAGTAACTCGTAACTTTGAAAAAAAAACAAACTTGGTTTAATGGAAATAACCATAAAAAAAAGATATTACGATATATTTATTGCTCTTCAGTAATGTGTAGACATTAATCACACTTTTGAAAAATTTAAATTTTGTGTAATCAATACGAAACAACCTAAAGAGAGTTTTAAGATACTTTCTAAGTAGTTAGAAACAATAACGTTTTTTATAGTTTTTGATGATGTAACTTTCATTCTTAATAATATATTTATGTTTTCTTATGGTCATTTGTCACAAGGTATGAGGTCCAGCAAGTATGGTCAGCTTTACCTGTGATGGTGAACTATTTGAATGATTCAAGTCCTTTTTTTTATTGAAATTGATATTGTATTCATATAACACACAAATATGATTTTTTTATTTATTAAAAATTAACTATTAGGTATAAATTCCTCTTCATCAAAATTAATGCCAAAAGATCTGATGAAGGTAGCAGTGATGTGCTTTTGAAAAGGAGTGGTCAGTGTTGTTTGTCAGTTTTGACATGTTTTGTGTGATTTGCAGTGGGAAGTCAGCTGCTTCAGTTGGGAAAATAAAATGAGATATATTAATGAATATCAAACAAGTTAAAACTGATTAGATGAATAAAGTAGAACTTTTGTATCATCAATAAAATATTTGAAGTATAAGATAATAGGAAGTATTTTATTTCTTGAAAAGTATTTCACAACCCGATTTCAAAAATTTACGAGCAAAACAAATTATAAAAGTAGTCAGTCAAACTCTACATTTTTTTTTTTGAGAACATAAATGACAGGTTGGGTACTTTTAGCATCCATAATCCTTAATACTTTAAATATGGGCACATGAAATTACCATCCACTCAACTAGGAAAGGACATTTATGCAACAAAAATACAGTAACTCTGTTTGTTCCTTGCAAAACCTCGTAAGATTTTGTTAAAGTTTATAAGTATTTTGTACACAAAGAATGACATTATTCTAATTATGTCTTTCTAATAAAAATTTTATTTATTTATAGCAGACTGTTAAAATTGTTTGAGTGCAAGGTTTTTAAAATACTTCATCTTATAGTTTTCATATTTCATTTGCATAAGCTCTAGAACCTCCTAAATGAATATCAAAAGTTTTTGTAAGGTAAATGTTTAATTTTATTTTTCATTTTCTTTTCCATATCATTAACTCTAACTATTATCATCAATGTGCAATGCAATAAAATTATTAAAATTAGGAAATAAAAAAATTCATACCTTTTAATTTTTTGTAGAATATCTTTAAAGATGTTGTTTTGCTTATATTTATAATTTCAGGTGTTTTCCTTTTCTACATATGGTTAATTTTTAATGTTTTATTTTTCATTCTTGTTTTTTACCACTTATTTATCTTGACACAAGTTAACAATGCCCTCGAGGTATATTAGTTTCTTTGAGAGACATGCACAACCCTTCAGCTAACTATGATGTGCATTTTAAAACATAAATAATACAATGTTGGGTTTCATATGAAACACAACTTTAGACTGAAAAAAAAATTACCACTATGAAGATTGATAACTAGTACATAATTAATAAAGCAGCCAACAATACTACAGTCAGTTACATGTACTCTGTGACAACAGTTTGGTGCCAATTTCAAAATATCCATTGTTGGATTATAGTGTAAAATGAGTATGTGTATGTAGCATCTACCTGTAGGCTATAAAGCTCAAACAAATCTGTTTAAGGTGGGCATGGTACCAGTCAGGGATTGACAAAACTTATTACTTGTTTAAACTGTATTCATTCATGGACCTTTGAAATAAGCAAAAGGTTATGTAAGCATTTTATTGTCTAGACGTACCTCTACTTAACTTAGGCTTAGACTGAGTTGGCATGTTACAATGCTTAATGGTCTCCCAGTTTGACCATCTGACATTTATGGTTACATTGGTTAGGCATAACTTAGAGATGATGAAACCTAACAAGATAGTTTGCTGGTCTGAAAAATTTGGTGCAAGGTTTTGAAACAATAAACATTTTGTCATATCTACCACATGAAAAGTTTTTTTTTTCTTAAGTATTCTTGTAATTAATGACAGAATTTTAATTAAGAAAATATTAATTTCTTTATAAGATACTTTAGAAACTAGTCTAATTATCCTTAAATATACATGAAGTTATAATACATTTTTAAAAAAATTTTAGGCAACTATAAAGAAAAAGATTTGTTTTGTCTGTTGTTATACAAGCATAATAGTGTAACCTGTAAAATGCATTTGTTTACATCATAAAAAGGTATTGTCAACTTAATTTATTTTGCATGTACTGTATGTAATATTTTCTAAATGTAAGAAAAAGAAAAGATAGCTGTGTAACTTTGTTTTATTTGTACTTGGTTTAGTTACAGCATGCAATATTTATAAAACTATTGCTCATTTAATACCTAGTTTACTGGTGGAAAGGACCACAGGCTAAAGGCAACACTCTTTGTTGCTGTAACAATAAAACTATGAGAACATTGTGATGGTTAAAATATCTGCAGTAATAATCTATAAAGAGGACAATCTAGAAACTTTACCAGGGTTTTTCTACACTCTCTGTTATATTCGAAATTGATTGATACATTTGTAGCTTGTTGGACAGGAAATTTTTCTTTACTATTTTCATTTCTTATCTGTAACTTAGCAGCTTTTAAAATTGTATATGAAAGAGTTAACAAGTACTGTTTTTTTTATACATATAAAGTATTTTTGAACTGCTCATTGAACCAGTCACGTGTCAGCTTCATGTTTTTTTTTTATTCAGTTAATTAGTACGTGTATATTTTTACTTTTTACAATATTAAATGTTACAAGAAATCCAGGTTATGGTAGCTTTAAAGGAACTAATTAGGTGGGTTATGCTTGAACATTTCTCTCTCTGTGAATATATCATGAAAACTTTACTGAATGATAAATATTGACATGAGTTTATGTAATTTTCCTGCTTTGTATCTAAGAATTTTGTGTCTTCTTGTAGTTACAATCTAGTTTAAGGAAAATAAATTATTGTTAGTGTGAGTAATATAATCCACCTGTACATAGAATTGGAAAAGTTCGTGACAAGATTACTTCTAAACAATTAACATTTGTCAATAAACTTGGAAAGAAATGGAATGAAGAAAGATGTCTGAAGTTAATTTTGAAATTAAGATAAACTATTCAAATTGATTTTTTGGAAAGTTTTAACAAGCATAACAGAATATTTCTGGATGTAATTTGTTTTTATTTGTTATGCTATAAGAAGTTTTTCTGCAATATTTAAATTCAAATAAATTGTTAGTTATCTCAGGAATATTCATCAGCTTAAAGTTTGAATTGTAACCTAAAAATATAAATTTCTGGCTAAGCGTAGTTTTATTTCCCAAATGAAGATTACTGCCAGTGTGCAAATGTTCTTGTGTACTTGTCAACCAAGATACAAAAGTTTAGCCAGGCTATAATTTGCTCAATTATTTCAAGCCACAGGTTGCTAATGATGGTTTTTAAGCTTGCTATAGCCAATTTACATTCTGGCTGGAAATACAATAAATCTCTTTCATAGTGTTTTCTTTCAGTGCCTTGTGCTTGTTAATTAATAAGTGTTTAATTATCCATAAAGGTAATGTTTATAGGCAAGTTTAAAATGTGTTTTATTTGTATTTCAGGTTTTAGCTATGTCTAGTCGATCGTGGTTGAGTTATTATTACCAAAATCGTTTCCATCTTACTCCTTTATCTTATGAAACGTTGGAGTATGCTTCTGGATTTTCTTCAGAACAGTGTCCTGAAGGAATTGTAGCCATCTCTACAAATTTCTTGAGGTATTTTAAAGTGTTTATTAATGTTCATATACATACTGTTTGTATAGAAATTACTTCCATTATTATATGCAATGAAAAACATGAGGAAAAGTGCAGCTTGTTCTATTTGGTTGTCTGCATTTTAAAGATGGAACTATTTCAGACATTAATCACAAAACTATAATGATGAAGCTTTTGAAATAAGAAATTTTTCTGCTTTACTTTTCTTTCAACCTCACAATCTCAGATATCTTTATTTTGTATGTTTAGAATAACTTGCTTTGAAAACTAAAAAAAAAAAATTTTTTTAAACGACGATTATTTTATACACAATTCAATAAAAATGAAACTGTTTCCAGTCTCCAAATTACTGAAATAATAACTTACTGTACAAGATTAAGAGTGGTAAAAAAATGTTATTTTAGCACAACCTGGAAATGTAATTGGTATGAATATACGTGAATCTATTGAGATAATTAAATGTGAAAAAAAAGTAAATTTAAATTATTGAATAAGGATGATGGACCTGATGGAAATGTTGTCAGCAGATGGCGTGAAAGAAAACTTAAATACAGGATAACTAATTAGTGGTTCTAGATTACAGTTCCTAGATTAAGTCGCTAGTACATCTAGATCTAACGATAATGTTCGACCTGTTATTTCCATCTCTCTAGTCTTAGGTTTGGATCTAGATGTAATAATAATGACAGAAATTTAGCTTTATACA
>NW_013666819.1:194300-195547 GCF_000517525.1 Limulus polyphemus
ATAACATAACACTTAACGTAGGGCAGGGCATAATTATTAATTAATAGGTATTATAGGCCAAAGGAAATTTTGCACCCTTTCACACCTGCACCTGAGAGCGACTGTCCCCCTCTTGTTATGCCACTGAGTAAGACCTAAATACAATTTAATTGTATCTAACTATAACATATTTAGGTAAGAAACAACCATAAATGCTATAATTGATCAAGCATCCAACAATACTTCTGGCAGTTACATGTATTCCGTGATGACAACTTGGCACCAATTTCAAAATATCCATTGTTAGATTAGTGTAAAATGAACTCTTTCTAATAACTGTATACATGTGTATGTAACATTTACATGTAGGCTGTAAAACTCAAACAAATCCATTGAAGGTGGCCATGGTACCAGTCGGAGGTTGACAAAACTTATTACTTGTTTAAACTGCATTCATCGAGAGAACTTTGAAAAGTGTCAGTAGGTTAAAGAAATGTCTTTTCTAGACATACATTTACACAACTGGCATTATATTATTGAAGGTACTTAGTGAAAAGTAGAGCATTTTCATAGCTCATGGGTCACATGACAATACATCTGAAGTTTAAGTAGTTTTTTTGGTTTCTTTTGAAATAAAGGACTTAAATTTAGATTTACATAAAGCTTTGAATCATAACGTATTATAATGTTAATCTCATTCATATACATTGATATTAAAGGTGTTTAATTAAATGTTGAATGTAACACAGTGACTTGTGCAGAAAATATTTTAAATGGGTACCTGTGTTGAAAAGGGCTAAATAGAAACAAAGTCCAGCAAATATCTGTGAAGAATGTGATTGGGACCCCTCTGGGGGTTATGCTGAAATGTAAACTTACACATAGGTCACATGACTTGGCTGAGAAGGAATAAATATGACACTTATGTCTTACAAGTTCATTCCTGATAATGACGTGGTAAATGTTGAAACATGTAGAGTCCACATTTTAGAGGCCATAGATTGGCTTGAATTAAAAAGTTTCAAATTGTGTATTGATTTTAACATTGTGTTATTTATTTATTATTTTAACAATATATAAAAAGTGCCAAGAAAATAATATATATAAGATAGTTTATTTGCAGAAGCTACATTATCTGTAGAAATAATCATGAAGTTTCAAACTGATTTTTATATATATATATATATATATATATATAGTATAGTTAATATTTGTTATTAAGTAAGGTTAAGGTAACGTTTACGTTTTTACCTTAAAGTTAATTACTA
>NW_013666819.1:195568-212793 GCF_000517525.1 Limulus polyphemus
ATAAGTTTAAGTTTAGTTTAGTACGTAGAAGTACTACTATTATATAGTAAGTAATAATAATATATAGTAGTATTATTATATATATATATATATATATATATATATATATATATATATATATAGGTATGTTTAATATTTGTATTTAAGAAGTTAAGGGAATCAGTTTTTTTCCCTAAAGTAATTTCACATATATTAATTATTTTAATTGTGTTTTTTAAGGATCTTGGCTTTAGAGAAGTTAGGAGCTGTCTTTAACCAAGTCTCAACACCTTTGGAGTATACACCCAGAAAATTTGTTATTCATCCAGATACTGGATATCTGATTCTCATTGAAACTGACCATAATGCTTATACAGAAAAAACCAAACAGGAAAGAAAACAACAGATGTCCCAGGTTGGAACAAGAAATCTTTATAATCAAATTTGTATCATAATTTGTATTGGTTTCCTTTACCTAACCTGTTATTCAGGCTGATGTGTGTTGTGTTGTCATAGTGGGTTGGATATTCAGTGTTTAACTATTTAAATGTTAGTTTATCTGTATAGATTTTGGCATCTATATACTATTGAAACTCTGAGATTGTTTGTGTGTTTGCTTGTCTGTAATTAAATACAGCAAAAACGGCACAAAATAGCACAATATTTATAATGAAATGAGAATAGAAACAGAATAAAACAAGTTTTGTTAAAACTGGGGCACTGGTTACCAAGTTAGCCCCGTTTTTCGGGTCATTTTTCATACATTCCATTATTATAAAACTTCATTTATACAACAATATATGCACAACAGAAATTAAATGATGAGATGAAAATGTGTTATAACGGCGCTTAGAAAGAACAACAATAAAATGGACCTTCAATATTATTGACCATTTGCAAATAGTAACTATGGAGACGAGGTTATAAAATAAAAATCAAGTCGAGAACAACAACAAAATTTTATTGAAGAATCTATCTATCTACTACTAAAATTCTGAGATTGTTTGTTTGCTTATTTTCTCAGTCAAAAAATCATTCACACTACCGTTCGTGCTTTTTTACAAAACTTCTTACTTCACTTTTTTGAAAAATGAAATGGTCTTTTCTTTTACTCCCCATGAACAATCAAATATTATTTCTTGAATTATGAATAACACGAATGGATTGAAATATTTAATTAAACTATCTCAAAATAAATCTTCATTTCGGTGCAATATTTAAATTAGCTTGAATTCTTCATGGTGGCCTAGTTTATTATATGATCTAAATCCTAGTAATAGTATGTTTTGAGGTTAGAAGGATAAGATTAATTCTTATATGTATTTCTTGGCTTTTCCAGTTCCTCAAGTTGATAATGAATTACAAAATTTTATCATGTCTAGACTATAAAACTAGTTTGTTTTATTAGGAAATGATTGAAGCAGCTGGGGACGATGAACAGGACTTGGCCAATGAAATGGCTGCAGCTTTTTTGAATGAAAATCTTCCAGAAACAACATTTAGTGCCCCAAAAGCTGGTCCAGGGATGTGGGCCTCTGTGATTCGAATCATAGACCCGATTGAAGGCAAGACCATTGATAAAGTTTCTTTAGAACAGAATGATGCAGCATTTAGGTAGGTATTAAAAAAGTTAATTACTTCTGAATCTTTGGAACTTGAAAGGTTTATTTTAAACAACCTTGTTTCAAAGGTGCTTGAGGCCATTCATTTCTTTTTATTTTAATCCTCTCGCCATGGGTGCTTTTTTCTGTGCATGTCACTAGGTTTTTATTGAGTTACATTCAAAATTTAATTAAACTACTTTCTTATCATGGCATAGGGATAAATTTGTCTTGTAAATGTAGCTAATTATCCAAATTTTAATAGTATATATATTTTACGTTACTAATTTTATAAGGCAATATTTAAAAGAAAATCCTGAATTACCCCTAGTAGGAGAATTGTAAATTTTTTTCTCTAGGTATCCCTTCTTCTCTAATTTATTTAACACCCCTCAAAGAAGTATGAAGTTTAACATGAAATACTCAATATAATATCTTCTCTCAAGCAAAGCATAATTTTCATAGTTTTCAATCTTATTTGGTTACAGAGCCATCAAATAGAAAATCAGACCTTTCTTGCCATGTCCACCTGTCACATCCTCTCTTTAAGAAATTGCCAATAGTTCTATCTGACTTTTAATACTATGTTACTTATAATCATTATAAAACCAAGGTTTTAATATATCAAATGATGGATTACATTACATTGTTTTCTGTACAAAAAATTGTCAATTTTGCTTTCACTTCAAGCTTTATTCACATGGGAAGCACAGTGATGAGCTGAGATGAATTTTTAACGGCCTTTGTTGGATAGTTAGAAAGCTAAAAAAATTGTGACAGTTATGGGACATTGTTTGCTTTTTGCATATTATTCTGAAGAAGTGTTCTTTGGTGCATTATTTAATTAAATAAAAAATGATTATTGCAGTACTACCATTAGTATAAAAAAAAATAGGATTAAGTGTTATCAACGGTGAAAAAAAGAAGACCCATGTAAGTACTTTATTTGTTGTTTTTCATGTGTACTTTTTATGTACTATTATAAAAGCAAATAAAATGTAAAAATTTGAAACTTTTTAGATTAGATTTGGTAAAATAAAGAATAATAATAAATTTTCATGAGGTATAGTCATGAGTAGTTCATGTGTTATGTAATTTAATAATGTAACGTGAAATGCACATTCACTAAGTGATTTACACTTGGATGATCCAAAGAGTAATAAAAGGATACAATTTTAAGTAGAAATGGATGTATACTGTTATGAGTTTAAAGACATTTAGGATAAACTAATCTAAACCTTGGATAGAGTGAAATTTAGTTAGGAGGTATTAGAGATTATGTAAATGAAATCTGAGATTTTTGAGACAAAAGTTTTTAATCTTAACATGAAAATCACTTTGCACTCAGACTAGTAAAAAAAAAAAGAACATTTTCACGGACAAATTTTTATTAGAAATACTTCTTCAAAAAACATGATTTTTTTGTGTACAAAAGACTTATAATGTTCACTGAAAGTCTGTCAAATTTTGTGAAAAAAAATATATTAAAATTTATAGTATGGAAACTGTTATGAATACTCCATGGTTAGGAACTCGGTGAATTCCACTAAGCCCGTAGTAGTAGAGTTAATCTTACTGTGTTATTGTAACAACTGAATGTACAAATTACTCTGGTTTGTAGGACAAAGAACTTAGTGTAATCGTGTTTTTATTTTATATGATGTTATAGATTAGTGTATCCATAACTTATGTTTTGAAATCACAGAACTATGAGATAAAAATTGGCCATGTTTACAGTTTGACTCCCAAATGAGGTAAATGTATTAGTGATACGTAGGTAGAGTTCATAGAATATTGAGTATTGAAATTTTGAGGGTGTTTGTGTTTGTAATTTTACACAGTTAAGGCCTGTGATTTAGTTCTATTGTCAGTGGCTATAAACAAACTTTTTTGTGGGAATTTTAATATGTACAAGTATGATAAAAAAAAAAAAATTTTGTAAAGACAGGTAGGGGTTGATATTGAAATAATGAAATTTTGATTCACTTCATAAATACATATATAATGACTTGGGCAGCTTTATAAGTACAATTGCTCAGCCAATACTTTGAAATAGTCATTGTTAATATTCAGACATTTTAAAGGCTGTTTTAATTCTAACTTTACAGGAGTGTACCCAAGTAGCCTCTTGCACAACCAACAAAACAACATGAGTATACAAATAATTATTTTTTCAAACTTGCAGATTTCAAATTTCATTTGCGTAACCCCTAAAACCTCCAGAGTGAATATCATAAGTTCTTTTTAATTTGAGTTAAATATTTATACATTTTATTTCACTTTCTCTGTGATACTACTAACTGTAGCTATTATTGTTAACTTGCACTATATGGTTTATAGTACATTACAGTGAAATGTTTAAAATTAAAATATTGGAAAAATGTACATACCTTTTAATATATGGTGAGATAATTTTAAAACATTTTTTTAATGTCTTTACATTTTCACATATAATTTATTTTAATAAATTATTATACTTTCCTGTCCTTTATCTCTGTTATTTATCACAACACATGTCAGTGGGTGTCCCTGGCCAACATTACCATATAGTGGGCAGGCATTGGCTTATATAAAAAAAATATTAAACCTTTCAAATATGCATCTTAAAACATAAGTAATACATAATTAAGCCAAATATAAAACTAAAACCTAAATACAATGCAGTTGTCTATCTAATTAACATATTTCTAGGTGAGAAATAATGCTAAAGTGGTGGGGACAAAGCAGCAACAATATTAAGAGCAGCTTCACTAGTTCTCTATATAATTCTTTGCACCAATTTTAAAATAACAGTTAAGAGGAAGTACTTCAAAAAGTGTTCTTTCCATTGGTTATACACATCTAGCTCAACTAAGTATAATTGGTTGAGAAATCACAACTCAGTGGTAGAAAGTGGATGTGGCATCTGTCAAAAGTTCGGAGAAATTTATTTCTCCTTTATTCTTGGAAGTTGAAAGAAGACTATGTTAATCGAGCAATTAACTTATATTCTTTCTATATATGGAAGGTTATCATGAGTCAAGAAGTGTTCAAACTACAAAGACACAAATTTAACATTTTGTGAACTTGCAGATCACGAGAGAATAAAACAAAACTTTGAGAATTTTTCTTTAAAGTTTCGTTTGAAATAAAGGACTTAAAACTTAGATAATATAAAACTATGAACTATATATATGAACTATTATGTAAATTTTAATGCTTATTTCATTGACAAACAATGGTTATAAAATAGCTTCATTAAATTTTAAATGTGACTAAGTAAAATCTTGTAATGTGCAGAGAAAAGAGTCACCATAAGAAAGGAGTTAAACACACGATTTTTTTGACTGCTATTTTGTTTAATCACAATCTCTACTATTAACGTACTTAATGTTTAAAACCTGCATAATATTTATTTTTTGCTCTTTGCATTCTTCTTTCTTAGGGAAATACAAATTGATTCTATTCTGTAATTAAGATGAACCCTTCTTTATAAAATTGGGTTTATGTTCCTTTACTGACTTGTACTGAGTTAGTGGTTGTTTACCAATAAAAATTTGTTGATGGAACAATTCTGTGAAATTATAATCATTGATTCTTTAAAATTAAAACATGAAATACTCCAGCTATTAAAAACTAAAACCTAGTGCTTAGATTATTGAAATTGTGTAGGGCTTTGTTATGAGTGTTAAACATTATTTATGTGAAATGTTTTGCACAGCATTTGTTTGACGAAGTTTGCTAACCATGGAGATGAGTTATTTTTGCTGGTGGGAATTGCTAAAGATTTCCAGTTAAATCCTCGACAGTCCAATGGTGGTAGTATCCACGTGTATAAATTTGTAGATGAAGGGCGACAACTGGAACTTGTTCATGCGACACCTGTGGATGAAGTTCCAGGAGCCATATGCCCCTTTCAAGGTCGTGTCCTTGTTGGTGTTGGTCGAGTGCTTCGTATTTATGACTTGGGGAAGAAGAAGATGTTGAGAAAGTGTGAAAACAAGGTATTTCATAATTGAAGCCAGTTAAACTTATTAATTTAATGATTATGCAAATCATGGATTAAAAAGTAATGTTAAAATACTTTTTGTTTTAGTTTCCAAGTTGAATTAAGTTTTTAATAAGGTGTTAATAATTAAGTTTGTATACCTTTTAGTTGTTTTGTACTGTAAAACTTATTACTGAAATTTTGTTTGAGAACATCTTTGAAATATATTACCTACATACATTCAGTCTATGTTAATATAGATTTTTGTTTTTTTCTTCTTTCATTATTTTGTGATTGTCCCTGGTGTATGATTTATTAAAAAGAATAAATTTTTCTTTTAGTTTATATTGACAGTAAGAAGACTTTCAATAAAGTTGGTTATTTTTCAGCATTCATAATTTTATTATATTTTAAAAACTGGCTGGCCAATTTTATTAGGATCTCACATACAATTTCAATACACCTGTTTATTTGTGAACGCAACATAGAAATAACACATTAGAAAGACCAAAATCAAAGTTAGATCTTGGAACAATATTATAAGGAATCTCCCCAGAATCATCACAAGCTGGTTGGAATTGCCCCATCAGACATCAGGAGAGCAGTCACCAGTAGATCAGAGTGAACTTGACAGATGCAAGACAGTAGAGACCTCTATATGGCCATGTGAAAGTAAAGAAGCACAGGATATCATGAAATAGTTTCTGTGGCTCAACTGAAACACTGGACACTATGGCATGGATCATGAGTGAAGAACTATGGAGGCCCCACCTGCAAGAGCTTCCACACAAACATGAGCATCTCTCCAGAGCAGTGGAAAAGGACTGGAACATTTGGAAAGTCCTCAGTCATCTGTGTTCCCAAGTTGGCAGATTTAGGGTCATCATGGTGAAATGAGGGTACTCCAGCAGGCCTATGACTTTGGTAAGAAGCAGATAATGCAAAATCTACACATCTGCCCACAACTCCAGGTCCCATGCACAGCAGAAGACCTTGCTTTAGCCAATAAATATGCAATCAGATTTACACAGCACTGGATGGAAACTATATAGAGATAGGTGGACACTACAAGAAGATCATTTGTTTAAATGACCATTAAGAGATATTTCTCATATACAATTATTCATTTGTTTGAATGACATTCAAGGATATTTGTCATATACAACCATTCATACGTTTGACTGGCTATTCAACAACATTTGTCAGACTATCATCAGCAAAAATATAACAAGAATACATCTGCCAATAGGAAAAGTGTAGTTGTCAATCATTGGTGATTGACTAAGGGAACATATGTTATAAATTTGTAAAGTACAACAGATGATGGGCCATGTTCCATTTTACCCATTCCTTCAACAGTGGCCAGAGTTGAGATAATTTAAAACCAACCATGTGAAAGACATAACAAAAACTCCTATATGACAGTTGTCAACCAGTATTAAAATTGTTAATCTGTGGTCGGAATGCATCTATTGGTGTTTAAGATACAAACTGTGGAGAGTTTTTGAGTGGAAGTATATGATGTGGTCTGATGTTTCAAATTTAATCTTTTTGTTTACTGAAGCCAGAGTAAAATTATTAAGACAACTACAGGAGACAAATGATCCTGATTCAATAATATAAGTTGTTGGATGTATTATAATGGTATTGGAAATGTTCTTAGTTGTGGATTGTGTCATTTACTAGGGCAAATAACACCCATATTGCACATGAACATTATCGTTTATCATGTCAAACCAACAATGCTTCATTTTCACCATCTGTTGTCCAAAAGCGATTCAAAGATCATGATAGGTGACATTATCTTCTTTGGCCTGCTCAATGTGGTTGAGTTCTTTGAAATGAACTTAAACACTGCATTTGCCAAAAATGTAATTTTCTGTTGATATCTGTGAACTAATCAAATCCCATACTCCTTGCCAAACTGCTACAATAACAAGACTCCTTCAGGCATTTTATGGATCCTCTGCCTTGTTATATGCAGGATTTTGCAAGAATATAAGATATTAGTTCTGATAAAGTTAACAGTTTGATTCAGTGCATTTTTTTCTTTTCAGAAATATTTACAGGGAAGGAAATTCACAGCAGCAATTACCACGATATTTCTTGAAATGGCCATATGCCCTCAAAAAATCACCAAAGTCAGTGGCCACCCTTCTGTATCCCTTTGGCTGTCATGCCCTCACAATTTAAATTTTGATTGCATGCCACAGAAAAGGAAAACCATTGGTGATCACAAACATTTGACTTATAACCTACAGAAGCTACCTTGTTACGAATAATATATCACATAAAATGCATGTACTGGAGGGAGTGAAGTTTTTGCTTTGATCTTCAGTAAAACCTTTGTGCAGTTTGTTGAGTCATATCGTACCACAGGCTCTTAGTAGTAGCAAGCAGTTCAAATTATCGCTCAAACAACAAACCTGCAAAGCTAACACAAAGATTCACAGTGACGGCAGTACGTGAGAATCAAAGTCAGCACATACATATGCTGGTCAGAGTGAAGTGCATTACTGCAAGTTCTCCTTGCATTAATCATGCCGAAAAAGAAACCAGTTAAGGGGGGAGAATGCCATGAAACTTTTCTGTGGTGCCAAGTGCCAGAAATTGGAACTTTTTTTTTCATCAGTAGATATGTAGATTACATTTTTAGCTGCAGGATGAAGCAGTTCATAGAATAGTTCAGTTTTTTTGTTTTTTTTTCAAGTACATACTTTAACTCATAGCTCTGTCATCTGTTAACTGATTTGAGATCTAATTACAGTTTTGGACTCAGGAGGTCAAACCTTGTCAATTGATGTATATGACCACACCCATGGTCTTGTAGATTAATTTACTTTAATCTTGCCTAAAATAGTTACAATTTGAGGTTAGGCTTGTAGAGATCCTGATGAGCAATAAATTCTAATCGGGTATACATGTGCCCAACACTTGGTATTGCTGGTCCACAAAAATATAGCTAATAAAAAGGAATAAAAGGTATCGTATATTAATTTACTTTAATCCTATCTAAATAATTTCAAGTGCTATGGCTATTGAGAATTCCCTCATGTTTAGAAAATGAAGGGAAATGGATATGTCAATAATTTAGCTCCAATAAATTTCATGTGCAAACCCACCAAAGGCTTAGGCCTACTACATTAGCTAGCTAGGGTTAACATTACTGAATTATAAGTAGTGAGTTGTGCAGTGCAATGTGTTATGATGTTTGATTTATAGGTTATGACCATGTGCTTTACTGTAGTGTAGGCATAATTAATGTTTTTCAACACTAGTATATGTTAGAAAGTATGCAAAAAAAATACAAGTAGTAGTATTGTTTGGAAATAGAATGTTGACCTTATCTCATGGCAATGTATTTTTCCATCTATCTGTCTGTCCATCAAGAGACTAGTGTTTTAACTGATTTTTGTCAATCTTGGTCAAGTAGTCAGACATGGTGGGATATCAGAGTTGGATAAATTAGTAAGTGGCTAGAGATGCCTGAATTTTGTTCATTATTTGTAGGGTCACCAAAGTCAAATTCTGGAAACCTTTAAAATTCTATTATCCCAGGTATTTTGTGTGATCCTTCTCAAAGTTAGTGAAATTAACAAGAGGGGTGCCTAAAAGCTGTATGTAATTTTCAGGTCGGGAGGAATCTTATTAAGGTCACAGGACATTTTAAATCAGCGTGATACCTCGTTTTTTAATCTTAAAGCTGGTGTACTGTTACTTCACAACTCTAATTGGTTAAAGTTAATACTTACCTACCTGATAAACTTAATCTGGAAATATAGGCCAGCTTCCCAAGCCCCTGTATATACTAAACTAACTGAGAAACTCATTTCTATTCTGTTAACATTAATGTGTACTGTGGCCTTAATGTCTTTCAGTGAATTTTTTGTTTTTTTATTTTTGGCTTTCATGCCCTTGAAAATGAGAGAAAATTCAAGGCCAAGTGGCCTTGTCCTAAAAATGATGAATTACCTGGCCTGTATTTGTTTGGCTTCTATATCAGAGTATTGAAGGAGTTCTTTGTTGTGGCAATCATTTATCTTGTCATGTCCATAAGATGTTATCAGAATCATGTTTCCTAGATTTTGATAATGTTTCATTGGTTAGTTTTATTTTCAAGCCTTTTATTCATCTTTAAAGTTTTTATTAATTTACTTATTCTGCCTTCTTTACAGCTAGATTTTGATAATGTTTCATTGGTTAGTTTTATTTTTATGCTTTTTATTCATCTTTAAAGTTTTTATTAATTTACTTATTCTGCCTTCTTTACAGCTAGTTGTCTTATGGATGAAATTTGTATATAAAAACTTTTTCCATATCAGGGCTTTTTTGGAAATGACTCCAAAAACATCACATTTTGTATTCTGCTTTTTTGGTAGGCTGTACTTGTATATTAATGAATCAGAAGTTCTTTTATGATTTGTTCTTATATTTCTGCATAAACTATACTCATTATAGTAGTTTTGATCATGGCAAACTGAGGTAGATAGATGTTTTCATATTTAATTTTATTCTTTCCTCTGATGTTCTTAAGTCCCTGGAAGGTCTGATAAAATATGACGAAAGAGTTTCCACTTTGTACTTGCATATTTTTGTCTAGCTGTAAGCATGCAGTCTCAGATTATCCATACTCAGTTGGACTTGGAAACTAAACTGTTCTTACGCTTATAGTTAAACAGTCACTTTGAAAGTGCTTTTACACTGATAGTTACCATATTCTGTTGTAGTACTAGAGTCAACTAGGTCATTCACTAATCTGTGTATTTGAGATACACTGATGCTGGTTTTTGCTGATAATACAATACAGTTGGCTAATATTTGCATCTGGCTATCTACCTATACCAATAATATGAAAAAATTTGATATTTTCAAAATTAATTCATTTTTTGCTGTCTGTTCTGTGGTAGTCTGTATCACAAATGTAGATAAGGTCATTATCAGCACCAATACCTATGCATTAATTGTTTGATCTCCACTATTTACCCATTGAATTTCAGTATTTTCTGTCCCATCACAATAATAGTTTTAAATTTGAATGCCTTTAAGCTGCTTATAGAGCTTTTACTGTTTACTTTTCTTTCACCCTTTGTTTTTCTAGTATTGAAATTGATTCTGTAATGTGATATTCAAAATTCAAGTTCCCAGAATTAAAATATATGAGTCATGTTTCGCCTTATGACAAATGTATTTTAGAGAGGATTGAGCTTTAATGTAACTGTTTTAATTTTTTTATAGAAATAATACAAGTACTGTTCCTATTTGAAAAAGCTAATTTTAATCAACAGTATATAGACCTCATCTGTGTAAATGAGCACTAGCTTTGGTATATTTCCATATATAATTGAAGTTATATAAATTATATTTGTAAAAAAATATGTTTGCTGTTTCATTACTTTTTTGTACAGTATATTCCCAACTTCATTGTCACTATTCATGCCATGGGAAATCGTGTGATTGTAGGAGATACCCAGGATAGCTTTCAGTTTTTGCGATACAAGCGTCAGGAAAATCAGTTGATTGTGTTTGCCGATGACACCAACCCACGCTGGGTGACGACTGCAACACTACTTGACTATGATACCATTGCTGGTGCTGATAAGTTTGGAAATATGGTCATGGTATGTAAAAATAAGATTTCCTGATTAGTTCATGATTTAATATTTTTAGATATGATAGGTAATGTAGCAATATGAGGATATTTTACAATTTTTATTGTTTGATTTGTTTCTAAATCATACAAAAAAATATATTGAAATTGACTTATTCTATTCTAAGTATATCTTTTCGTTTTGATGAATCATTACAAATTGTATTAAACATAGCCATAAATGTTTGTTTAACTTGTTCTCTGACATACACAAAACTAGGCTCAGCACTTTTAACTATTTTCTTGAGAGATTCACAAACCTAAACACTTGTATGCAAGTCTAAAAATAGAATGTTATGTTTTCTAAAGTAAATAATTTGTTGGGCTAACTTAGAAGTTGGATAACAGTTTTTATTTCAAATTTACTATATCTGTTTGTGAAGTGGTTCTGAGAGCTCTTTTGAACATAAACAAACTAATTCAATTAAGTAAAAAGTAAGATACTATTTATATTTCAATGGATTGTAATATGCTGTTTATGTTTTTCTTTAACAGTATTTAAACAAATCACATAAAGTAATGCATACCACTGTCTTCTTTGGGGTGAAATCAAGTCTTTGTTTTTGCAAATTATTTAATGTTACAAAATAGTTATGTTACAGCTATGTAGTATTTTTCATGCCTTTGTCTTACATTAGATATCTTTAACGTAGATTAGTAAGCAGAAAGTCACCAAATTACAGCTTTAACCCTCTCACTACAGGCATTATTTTTCTACTCGTGTCATGAGATTTTAGTGAGTTACATTCAAAATATAATTAAAGTACATTATTATCATGGTATATGAATAGAATAAACTTTGCATGAAAATATAGCTAATAATCCAAATGTTAATATTATACAGGTTTCAAGTTCTTAATTTTATAAGGCAATATATATTTTTAAATTCCCAATTTCCTCTAGTATGATTATTGTGACATTTGGAAATTTCCTCTCTAGGTATAATCTCTTTTCTAATTTATTTACCACACCTCCAAGAAGTACGAAATTTAATGTAAATTTAGCATAAATTTTATAGTCTTCAATCTTATTTGGTTACAGAGTCATAAAATAGAAAATCAGACCTAGGTCTTTTGCCATGCCTAACTGTCACATCTCCTCATTGACAAATTGACAATAGTTCTCTCTCTAACGTTTAACTCTCTGAATACAGGCTCAGTCAATTTGACCGACCACATAACTACTCATTCAAGGTCTTTATAGATTTGATACTACTAACTTTTAATATAGTATGTATATCTTCACAAAATTTGGCAGTCTTTCAGTAAACATTATAAGTCTTTCACATATAAAAAAAATAATATTTTTAGTGAAGTATTTTTAATAAACAAAAAAAAGATTTGTCTGTTAATATATTGAATATTTGTTTTGAATAGTCTATGTGCAAAGTAATTTTCATGTTAAAGTTGAAAATACTTTTCCTCATCTCAAAAATCTCAAATTTCCTTTATGTAATCCCTAAAAATTCCTAAACGTATTTCAAACGTTTTTTTCCATAAAACTTTATAGTTTATCTGTTATTTTCTCTACCCTATTTCAAAATGGAATCAGTCAATTCGACTGACCTAGTAACCACCAAAAAAAATCTAAATGAATTTAACTTAACCCTACATTTTTTATACCAATGGTAGTAATGCACAAAATAATTTTTATTTAATTAAATAATGCATCAAAGGTTTCTCCTATTTCCCCTCCTTCCATTTCCCATCTTTATCCTTGACTGGATCCGGATAGGTTTCTGTGCCCAGTCAGGGATTTTCATTGTTATACTGCCTGTAGTGCTTCTTTGTGGGGTACATTTTTCCGATGTTTTATCCCCTGGCAATCCTCCTCCCTTCATGATCTTTCACCTTCTACCCTTACTATTTGGGTCCATCTTTTGGTTTGATTGATCTATTTTTCCCAGAATTTGCTCCAGGTGTTCTTCTATCAGATCTGACACCTCACATTTTCCCTTGCTTCTCTTCATTGTTGTCCAATGGAGGAGATTCTGCAATCAGGCATGTGACCACACCTAGTACATTCCTCTCCCACTATCTCCATCACATCACGGTTTTCTCTTTGTCAGGGTTTCATATACCACCTGTGGCTATTCTTCAGACTTCTGTGCGGCTCTAACTGGTAAGTTTTTATTCATACTTTCTTTTCAGGGGCCTTTTTCTATTTACTTATCCCATGGATCCCAATCTGTGCCGAGTGGTGCCTGACCAGGTATTCTGTAACTCCAAATCCACACTGTCTGGTGATGTTGACTCATGCTTTATCTTCCATGGCTTTGCACACTCACTGTGGAGATGGGGTGTTCCACAAGATCACTTTCGATACCAGATGTCAAGTTCCCGGATCGATAGCTCAGCTAATCCTCATGTCATACGCAGGAGTCAGAGTGGTTCTCAATCCCCCCAGTTCTTGGGTTTGAGGTGAAGATGGTATAATCCTCATCTTACCCTCACACAGATGTTGGTACCCTACAGGCAGGTTTTGTATGTAGTGGACTTATCGAGTACAGTCCACCGCACCCTAGCCACTCTACACTTAGGGGTGCATCCTTTGTTTACCCACCTTTCTCATTGTGGTATTGAGTTACAGTATATTTCTATGATTAGGATCACTTTTCTGCCACATTCTCTCCCACTCAGATGTACTCCTTTCACTTTCCTCCATTATATCTTACACATTCCACAGTTGAACGAAGAGTATACCTGACTCAGAAGTGGTACAGTTCCCTTCTTTGGATCTGAATCTCTCATTTTCAGAGGTATCATTTGGACACTTTCATGGGGTACTTCTGTCCCTCCTTATCAATGTGAGAATCTAGCTAATCTTGTGTGGAGTGGTGGGGGGGGGGGGGGGGTAAGTACCGTATAGGAAGTTATAATTTTCCTATACTGAAAATGTATTTCTGATATGTACTACCTCCTCTCACACTTCCCACCCTTCCTCCCCCACATTTCTCCGGTATGGAAGGCTTGTGGCATGCATAAAAAAGAAAAGTTTGCATATAGAGGGCAGCACTGAACAGGAATAGCTAATCTTTTGGTAGAGGTAAGTATCTATCACAAATACTTTTCAGTATAGGAAAATTATAACTTTTGATTTCTGTTCATACTTTATTCCTATGAAAAATGCAATGATGAGCTGTATTTTTAAGGCTCTTATCAGATAGTTAGAAAGCCAGACAAATTATGATAGTTATAGGACATTGTCTGCTTTTTGCGTGTTATTATTCTGTGTTCTATGGTGAATTAGTTAATTAAATACAAAATTTAATGCAGTAGTATCATTAGTATAAAAAAAAGTAGTGTTACTTTTCATTAGCAGTTGTCAGCAAAAAAGAAGACCCAGGTAAGTGATATACTTCTTGGTTTTCATGTGTATTCTTTATTTATTGTTATAAAAGTAACAAAAATGAAAAAATTGGAAGCTTTTTAGTTCAGATAAGGTTAGATTGAGTGAAGTACATAATAATAATATTTGAAGTTATTTTAGAAAAAGAAAAGGGTAATTTAGATGTTTTGTTATTATTATTATTATAATTTTATTTTTGGTGCTTATGAAGTCATTTAAATACCGATCTTGTATAAAGTTAGGGTAAATAAAATATAAAATTTAACTGAAAAAAGTTTGAAATTTATTTTGAATGTTTTGGAGATTACATAAATGAAATTTGATATTTTTTGGATGAAGAAAATTCAACACTTTGTCTCAATATATTTATGGAGAAGGTTTCAGTGAAAATACTTAATTAAAAATTCTGATTTTTATGTCTGCAAAAGACTTAAGATTACTGAAAGCTTGCAAAATTTGTGAAGATACACAAAACATACAAGTTATAGTATGGAAACTATAATGGTGAATTTGGGTCACAACTCAGCTAAGCCTGTAGTAAGAGAGTTAATGTCAATTTTACCTGACTATTTAGTTTGAAAGCTTTCTAGTGTTTTCCATTGTAGTTAAATTTCTTTAAGAAGGAGCCCTTGGTGGAACAACTTTACGTTTATGGACTTACAATGCTAAAATTTGGAGTTTGATTTCCATGGTGGACACAGCAGATAGTCCAGTGTGGCTTTGCCCAAAAACAGACAAACTCTCAAGAAGGGAAACTATTATGAAAATTATTTTGTGTGTGACATGAAGTTTTTGAAGAGCTTTTTTTTCTTCCTTCCATTTAGATTAGACTTCCACCTGTTATCAGTGATGAAGTAGATGAAGATCCAACAGGAGTGAAGGCCTTGTGGGACCGAGGCTGGTTGGGAGGTTCTTCACAAAAGGTATGTGTCAGAGTTTAATAATATAAGTCTTTTGCCAAGTGTCAAAATAAAAGGCTTTTACTTGTAGTTCTTAATAGTATAAATATATACTGTGTTGTTGTTGGGCCTAGGATTCTTCTACAGTAGGTGTCTGTGACTTGTTGACGATAAATTAACAGCACTCACTTCACTTATTTTCGAAATAATATAAATAATCGGAAGAAGTTAAACGTATGTACAACAAATTTTTCAACACTATAGATAATATAGGCATATCATAAATACTACATACATAGTTCTCTTTTTGTTGTCAAAAGTCCACTTAGGCCTATTCAGTTACTTTAGAATTTCAGTTGACAAGCTGAACTATCTTCTCTATTACTATCGCACTAGTATTCTGTGTGTGATTCACTTACAGTTGTGGCTTGAGTTACCGATAATCATTTGGTCTTCTTTCTTCTAAATAACCTCTGTTCCTTTTGTCAAAGTGCACCCAGGCTGATTCAATTACTTTAGAACTATGCTTTGATGGGATAAATTATTCTGCTTATCTCCTTTTCTACTGTTAACCTTACTCTAACATACTAAATGTTAGACCTATCACTTCTATGGTACATAACTTCACGCCAAACTTTTCCTTGCCAGTAACTTTACTCTCTTCTGCTATCGTCTGTCTGCTTTGTATATTCTCAAGGTCAGTGTATTGCACGCGACATTCAATAGTCTCAACATCAATGACTTATAAACACAACTTTCTACAATCGTCTACTTTTAACTCTTATTATAAACTAAACGATAATAAAATATTCACTCACAAAAATAAATTAATCAATAATATCTAAAACTAAACACTCTTTTCTATCATGACAGTATGATTACGACAGTGTATTTTATTTCCTAAAAGTTTACTTGCATGAAATATAGTTGTAAAGTCAGCATTATTCTAACATGAAGTTTCCCTACAAAAAAGTTATATAGTTATATTTATGTTTAACTCTTTGAGAGCAGATTGATCAGCTTGACTGACACTGGACTGAGAAACTATGTAAATACTGTAACTGAATTTACTGTGTGTATTTTCACAAAATTTGGCAAGCTTTTAGTAATCATTAAAAGTTACAGCAAAACCTAGTTTTTCTTAACCTTTTCACATCTGTTTACTTCTGCAGTTTTATTATGTTACCTTATATACACTGGAGCAGTGACCCTTGTGACAACAAAGCAATAAGCCATAGCAGAAGCCATAAGTTGAAAAATATAAATATGTTAAAAAATTCCTGTTATGTAATCGGAGTAACACAATAATGATGATTGAATGAGAAATGTCTAACAACTGTTAGAACTGAAATATCAATAGTCAGCTTCATAAGGAGAATCTGCTTTTTGTATTGATTGTAAGCTATGTAAGGTTGCTTAGCTGGTGATCTCAAAAGTTGGGGGGGGGGGCTTCTCTGGTAGTTTAACATTTGACAGATTTATTGATATCTCTGCAAATTAAGAAGGTAGGATGTGCAAATTATAGATTTTTTTTGTAATTTTATATAGCTTGTGTTTCTAATTGGTTGGAAACTACAGCAGCATAATTTTAAAGTTATAACATTTCTAAATGAAAAAATCAGAGCTCAGCTGTGTTACTTGACACATTAAGATGAAGAATTCTTAAAATATTATGTTTTGGAAATAAGAAGTTCAAATACTTAAATAAAATAAAAATTTTAATTTCAAACTACATTTTCATGTCCAGTTTATTGATAGTAAAGCTGTTTGATTAAATTTTGAAT
>NW_013666819.1:213638-218430 GCF_000517525.1 Limulus polyphemus
ATTATGTTTGGAAATAAGAAGTTCAAATACTTAAATAAAATAAAAATTTTAATTTCAAACTACATTTTCATGTCCAGTTTATTGATAGTAAAGCTGTTTGATTAAATTTTGAATGTAAAACTGCAAAAGGTTAGGAAATACAAACATACAACACTGCTGTAATAAAAAGAGTTAATAAATATGAGTTAATTTTTTTCTAAAAAGCTGCTTTACAGAAAGTATATTTGAAAGATCAGTGTATTATTTCCAAAAAGCTCCCTCATAGAAAATAAATAGTGCTAAATGCTCACGCTTGTATATCTATATATATATTGATCGTAATTATGTTGGATATTTGCTGTAGTGATTATGTTTTAAATTCAGAGGTATATTTTACTATTACAGGCAGAAACAATAGCCAGCTTTCACATAGGTGAAGTGATTTTATCACTCCAGAAGGCCACTCTCATCCCTGGAGGCTCAGAGTCCTTGGTGTACACAACCCTCTCTGGAACAGTGGGGGTCCTTGTTCCATTCACTTCGCATGAGGTACAGACACATTGATTAATGTGTAGTCTTTTATATCAGTCTGCAGTTTATGTTACCATACTCTAATGACAAAAAAAATTATCTATACACACAATTTCTCTAGACATTATCATAGCTAACGTAGTGAATGTATCACTATAAAGATAGTTTTCCCTGTATTTGTCATCAAAAGTCAAATTCAGAAAATACTGTCCAGTTTGATACAATATCAGTTTCAAACTGCTATTTTATAAGCCTAGCCTGGTTTGTAGGACAAGAATGATTTTAATGTTACTAACATTATTTTTAAAAGCATGTTTTTAAGTAATATTAGGTGCGCTTTCTTAGAAATAGTAGTTTGTTTTCACATAACTCTTCAAAAATTTTTAATTGTGTATATTTTATTCATCTGTATTAATACAAAACCATAATTCAGTATGTTAACAACTTATTCATAACAGCTGTGAGGAAGATTAAACGTATTATTTCCTCACTGCTTATGAAGTAGAACATCTGAATAATGAATTTAACATTTATCAGTCTCTGTGATTTACAATATTTCTAATGCTAATGTTCTGTATACAGGACCACGATTTTTTCCAACATTTAGAGATGCACATGCGCTCGGAAAATCCTCCATTGTGTGGCCGTGATCACCTGTCCTTCAGATCGTACTATTTCCCTGTCAAGGTAAGGAAGTGTGATTTGTCAGTTTCTCCTTTAATACAGGGTGATAAGTAGTTGTTTCCTAACTTGTTAAATGTGATTAGAAACGTTTGACATGTCATTTTGCATCTGTATACAGTGTTAAATGGTACCTCCATAACTTTGTACAATTTATTTCCTTTGACTTCTCAGTTTTAATTTATATTTAGAACTGGTAACTTCATGACTTTGTAGAATGTGATTATTTTATTGTCAGTTTAGAACAGACACATACTTGACATGTAGAATGTGATTTTGTTCATTGATTTGTCAGTTTTCATGCCTGCTACCTTTTTGATTGTATAGAATATAGCTATGTTGTTTGATTTTTCAGTTTTTGTATGAACATTAAACTTGTACTTTTTAGAATGTGATTGATGGAGACCTGTGTGAACAGTTCAACTCTTTGGAACCTAGTAAACAAAAGAGCATTGCTGAAGATCTGGATCGAAATCCAAGTGAGGTGAGCTGTTTTTTGGCATAGCTATGCAGCAGTATTGTTATTGTTTTTATTTTGATCCCTTTAGCTAATTGACTAATTTACATTTATTCAATATTCTAACATTAAACTAGATTAAAGAATATACTACAAAGAATGTAACTCAACTTTTTTCGATGCTAAGTGTGTTTTTTTTTCTCCCAAGTTTTATCTAGTTTTAAATGGTTTCTATGACTTTTTAATCTTTTTCAGAGAAATTTATTTTAATACTTATCATTAAAAACTTGTTGTGTTCTTTATTGTTTTATATATATTCTTTTTCCATGTGTGGGTAAAAATGGGAATTCTTTGTTTTAGGTCTCCAAGAAGTTGGAAGACATCAGAACAAGATATGCTTTCTAAGCCTTTGCTGTCATTTGTATTGTGACTTTTTTGTACATTATTCATATTCATTGAACTTAGACTTCATGTAATATCATTGATTTTTAGATTTTGTATTGTTAATTTTAAGTAAATACCTGTACATTTAACAGTGGTCAGTTGTCTCATTTTGAGAACAAATTTGTTTCTCACATGCCAGTAGTCTAACTTGAATGTAATACCCTCTACCAATAGCATTATAAATGTGCAGGATCTTTATAGGGGGAAAAGAACTGCCATAAAGATTTTGCAAAATTCATTATCTTAGGTTTTGCTTATTTTTACTAGAGCATTATATACAGTATGTATATAGCATACAAGTTTGAGGTTATATATACTAGTATTCAAACTTTGTTTTCTTGTGCATTTTGTATATAAGAAGCCATGTATGAAAGTCATTGTTGTGGAAAACCATGAATAACAATACGTACATCTCCATTGTTTGTGTATAGTAACTACGTAATAGTCATTTGTAATGATGATTTAATCATTATTTAGATACTGTTGACAATAAATCTTTCCAAACTTTTACTGGATAACACTAGTCTTAATGGCTCACGTTTTAAATAAGGAATAAACTTGAGCATTTCTTTGTGATTTTATTCTGTGAAGTTGAAGTTTAGATTTTTCATATTATAACATAACAAGCTACACTGGTAAATTTAGTTTAAATGTTCACCAAAAATGGACATCTATTTAATAGCGGTGCACAGTTTTATTGGTATACGAATATATTGTAGTACGTTTCCTTAAAACTGGTGTTTACACCTTTTTTAAACATAGTTTTCATGGTTTTCACACTTTACCACAAAAAATTTAAGAATTTTTCAGAATGTTTACATGAATTTCAAGAATCATTTTAGTTTTTTTGAGAAATTGTAGTATGAAGTAAAGCTTGGTATTTAAAACTAAAGATGTCCACCATCAGTAATTAAATGTCTTATTTCATTAGGGTTAAGAGTATGACTTTTACAGAATACTTGTCTTCTTATATTTTTTGTTTGTAAAACATAATATTTCAACTATTAGTTTTCTAACCAGGTTTTGATAAAGATTTGGACAGATATCATTAAGTACATGCTCCTCAGCAAGTTAATCTCAAGAAAGGAGGAAAACATTTACATTTAACATTTTCATACTTTCTATCATCAAATGATTTGCCAGTTGAAGGACAAGTTAAGAGTTATCTTGCAGCCCTATTCCCATTGTGTTGATTTTGTTTACTTTGACATGCTTGTGCTGTGACATAGCCTCAATTCCATAAGCTTTAGTGATAAAACATCACAGAATTAAATATAGAAGTATGAATGACTTATGAGGCAAGCTTTCTTTTGGGGTATATTTTTTATTTATGGTACCAAATGTTTTAGATGATCCGTATAATAGGCAACAATTTATATTTCCCACTTAGTCTCCAGACACATTGACAATGGAAATGGTTTCAACTTGCTCATCAAAAAATGTAGGTCAAGCTATAAAAATATTGTCATTAAATACAATTCACATTATAACCATCAATGTCCTAATACTAAGCAATCTATTGTAGAAGTCATTTGGAGACATACCTCAGAATTGCCTGGGTTGCAACATTTAATTATGATGTAGTCCTCTTTGTATGTCCCTTTCTGATTGGATGAAGCTGTACATAGGTTGATGATAAACATTGTGCAATCTGCCAATGGTACACAATGTTACAACTTATCAGTATAAAAAATGCTTAGGCAGCTAACAAGTGGATGAAATTATCTTGGTAAATGTATAAATTATGTAAAATGTTGCAGTACATTAGAAATAACAATATATTGCAATAACAAATTTCTATGAATTTCCATTCTCTCTATTTAATCCATATTTGTATGACTTTTATCAGACCTTGTTGTCAGGTTGATGAGATTTTAAGCATCGTGTCTTCCAGCAAGATTTTATGAAATTTAATTTGATGGCCATCTTTGTATTCCAAACTAGGGCTTAAAGTATAAAGGTTAAGTATGTAAATCTCAAATAAGGAGGAATTAGTCTATATATAAACTATTTACTTAAATTATGCTGGTTTCAAGTACATCAAAAAGTTTCTGCATTATGTTGATAGGAACAATAACAGATGCCCATAGTTTTTGAAATATTGAACAGGGATGAGAATTGGTCACCATTTGGCAGATTTTCACCATTTCTGTTGTCAATTTAGCCATCCAGTTAATTGACATCAGTAAGAAAAATGTTGAAAGGGTTGAGTATGCTGGAGCCAAAGTACTTGTACTAATAACCTCAATCCAAAAGTGTTTTAATGTTTATCTATATACTACTAAAACTCTGAGATTGTTTGATTGCTTGTCTGTAATTAAATATAGCAAAAACTGTGCACAATAGCACCATATTTGTAATGAAATGAGAATAGAAACAGAATAAAACAAGTTTCTTTAAAATCGGGCCACGGGTTACCGAGTTAACGCCTTTTATCGGGTCACTTTTATGAAAATTTCTAACATGAGTAATTTTACATCACACTACCATTCACGCTCTTTATGAAACTTTCTTTGTTCAAATATATTTCCCTGTCAATGTTTCCATCTTCATTAAAAGGCGTAAGATAACAAGAACAAGATCTTTAAGAATTTCTCAATAATGTGCCTTGGTTATGGTAAGTAATTAAAAGAAAAATAAAGTGTTACTGTTTCTTATTTGTAGAAGATTTAAGAGGAAAGACCACAACATAATGAACTA
>NW_013666819.1:218440-225763 GCF_000517525.1 Limulus polyphemus
ACTAATTCATCACAATACCTGAAAACTCTGACTTCACTTTTTTGAAAAATGAAATGGTCTTTCCTTTAAGTTTACCTGATTCTTTTCAATGGCAATGATTACAACTTTACAACTATTGTGTTAATCCACAGAGTATTCAGTAAATTACACAATCAGAAATAAGCCTGGATTAAGTAGCAATTTAAAATGAAAATAACTTCAAGTTGATTTGAGAATTCAGTTGAATTTTATTCTGTTTGAACTTCATTTTATGATTATGGTTATGTTTTATGAACTTTGTTTTTTATTACTAAGACTTGCTTGTACAGATAATTGGAAAAGGTTTGTATAAAGAAAAATTAAGCCTAACATGACCTAACACAAAATGTTATAACAACAATTCCAATAAATATTTTGATATAAAGTAATAATGAATAAGCTCATTTCATTATTTAAAAGGAAAGTACACTACAAAAATATGCAGTTGTTACAACTTGCATAAAAGTGTATTTTGAAACTATGTTATCAATGTACTACTCACCAGCCAGAAGTTCACTAAAATATCTAAAAAAATAAAAAATTGTTCAAAAAGTAATAAGTAAATAATAAATATATACTAAAATTGTGCTGAGACCTTTCTCAATGAAACATTTATTGTCACGGGTGCTAGATCCGACTAGGAATTTCAGTGTGTTTTTATATAAATGGTATACTTGAGATCTAGTCAAACATTCCACTGTAACAGCAAGCAGTACAGTAATATTTTGGAGAATGGAATTGTTTTTGTCTTGTTGTGAAAGTTTTATTTTTTTTCTTTCAAATGGACATTCTGTTACGGTATGTCAGGAGAAAATACCCTGGTATGCACAGGATTGCAAAACCCTGTCCTGAGATTTAAAAAATAAAAACCTTGGACATTTAAGCCAATGTAAATATGTACATGTTCTGAAGTTTCCTAGTTCATATTCTGTTGATATAAAAATATAACTTTGAAGTTTTTTTTTCAAATTATTTTTCCTAGCATTGAAATAACTGTGCATCCTTAAGAGGAGAGTAAACTATTAAACTAAAACAGAGAAGGCTAATATTTTTTTAGCATTGTGATATATTTTTGGAGTTACAGCTGAAAATATCATTAACAATGAAAATACTTAATTGATGAAACGTTTTTTTTATCTTTCTAAGTTAGAACAATATATTTAATTAGCTATCCTCATTACTATGTTGATTTGTAGTTGTGACTTATTTTGCTAGCTTGATTTGGTCATAAATCTATATTAATCACAGATATTTTATCAGTCCCAATATTCACTATAAGTTCAGACAATTTGAAGAAGCATGTTAGTAACGTCTATTAAATTCTTCCTTGAAGATTTATCTAAAAACGCAAGTTAACATAATACATATGCAATCTATATATATTAAACTTATTTGGAAGCTACTTGAGTGTGTAAGTTATAGAAATATAAGAATTGTGAGTTTAAGATTGTTCATTTCGTTAGTCAATAGGCGCACTTCTGGAACATTAAATTTGTTTTTCAGACAATAATGACCCGATTTTTAATTAAAAATGAAACTTTCCATCAGACTTTTCACTTTGTTCACATCAAATGAATATTTTGAGTAAGACTACTCGATGATGAGGAACCCACTTTGAGATTAATAATGCTTGAAGTTTAATCTTATATTAAAGTTTTTCTTCATTACCCATTCAAGCCGTCTCCAAGCATTACTACTTAAATAATGTAGAGTAATAGATGGAATTATATGATACTGCTTTCAGATCATATCTTTGGCAGTCTTTTACAAATTTTTCATCAAATTCTTTTGATTTATTTGTGCTTTGTTTTGAATGAAAAATGTCCACATAATTTTTTTTGTAATTTGATGTTTTGAAAGACGAGTTTGATTGGCTATATGTGCCTCGAACAATGTTTTTTATACATCTAAAATTGCAGTCATTGTATTTATTCATTATACTAGACCTAAAGACTATTCAAAACTGTGACAAGACACTTTTTTTTTGACATAAATTGATTTTTCATTACACGTCGTAATCTATATAACATATATTCAGCTTTTGCGTGGTTTCTTATTGATACAAAATATTGGGTTAACTTAATTGCTTTTCAGCTTGGTATAAAAAGTCATGCACTCTGAAGACGCTTTATATTTTAACATCTATTACTAAATACGTTTTCGGTCTGCAGCCAAAGGGCATACTATAATACTGTTTTCTGAAATGTTTGGCGATTATGTATCATGATTTGAAGTAAAGGGTCCATCTATGGCCTAGTGGATAGCATCTCAAGCTGAAGATTGAAAAGGCACATGGTTGAAACAGGATGCTTGACGTTTTTGTCTCAAAATAAAATGAAATTTTTATGTAATGTTGAGTACTTTTGCCGAACATAATTATTTAGGGTGAAAGTACACAGCACGTGGAAAAGGTTTTTAAGAGATTAAAACTTAATTTTGTGATTATAATTAAATGAAAGACATCAATCCAATTGATAAGTTGTTTCACAAGTTTAACCTAACAGCTATGGATGCCCATAGTTTTGATTAATGCCTGTGATGTATCAATGTCGTGGATTACAAGGTGTTAGTGTGTTATTTTGAATATGCAATTTACGTGATATTTCACAACTAATATAAAGTTACCTTGGAACGGAATATATCAGAACTACATTTAGCATTTTTTTTGGTATTTTGAAGGTGATGTCACCTAAAATTGTCTTTTAGGATGAGTATTAACCATTTCAGTACAAAATATACATACACTTAGATTATAAAGATGTGTTCAGACAGAGGATTTAGAATTTCTAAGAGGTAATATTACTTGTAGTTAACGGCATAGATAAACAAAGTAATATGGATGAACTTGGGACCAGAAAAAGACCTGCAACAAGTTGTACCCCAGCAGTGGCATCTTGTAACAGATGAGAATCCAAAACACAAAGTCATCCACAAGCCTTAGGCAACAGAACAAAGCATAATAATTAGGAAAAGTTTGTTGTTGAATTTTGGGGTAGCCATTCCTAATTTAAGAATAATATATTAGAGAACAATCAGCTATTCAACGTCACCCACCGCCAACTGTTGGGCTACTCTTTACCGACAGAAAGTGGAACTAACCATCCCTTATAATGCCCCTACAGCTGGAAGGGTACACATATTTGTGACGAGATTTAAACCTGCAGATTGTGAGTTAGTGCCCTAATCAGCAGTTCATTAGGAAAAGTAAACGGCTATAAAAATGCACATTTAATTATTTATCTTTGGGTTGTCTTATATTTTGAGTGCGAGGTGTGTGAAACACGTCATATGATTCTTTTAATTTTAGTTTAGAAAAGTAAATATTTCTTGTTTGCCTTTTTTTTTGCATTTAACTCTAAATATGGCGTTGCTTTAAAACAAACAAAACTTATTCTTAAGCTATTCATACACATTATCAAATGTCATTTACTTTTTGTATTTCTTAACTTTGCCATGGAATTTAGCTTTGGAAATTTCTTATTCTTTTGATAAGGTGTATGCTAGGAAAATCAGTTGTGTAGAGGTTTATAAATACCTGAAGACTGTTTTCTTCATCTTTGTTAACGATATGACGATGTTAGATACTCGACGATGAATTTGACCCTATTCAAATAAGTATATAACGATAATTCTCAGTATTATCCACATTTGCTCTAAATCTCTGCTACTTAATTTATTCTATCCATGCTTAGAGAAGTGTGATTATGTTATATCTTGTGCACACATCTGATTGGATTATGTTTCTGTTTTACTGTCGATCTTGCGTTCAGTCTCCTTCCTGTTGTGTCTTGTGCCCACTTCTAATTGGACTGTTTTTTTGTTCACTGTCGATCTTGTGTTCAGTCTCCTTCCTGTTGTGTCTTGTGCACACTTCTAATTGGACTGTTTTTTTTTTTGTTCACTGTCAGTCTTGTGTTCAGTCTCCTTCCTGTTGTGTCTTGTGCACACTTCTAATTGGACTGTTTTTGTTCACTGTCGATCTTGCGTTCAGTCTCCTTCCTGTTGTGTCTTGTGCACACTTCTAATTGGACTGTTTTTGTTCACTGTCAATCTTGTGTTCAGTTTCTTTCCTCAAGTCAAATTATAGACTAATTCTGCAGTACATATGTGTGAGATTTAGCAGAGAGAGAGTCTCTGAAATAGAGGGATCTAGGAGCAACCATTCCCACCCCCTATTTCTCTCCCTCTCCTTTTTTAAAGCTGAAAATGTAGCAGTTACCAAAAAAATTGTACCAATTAACAGTTTATCCTACAACTGAACTACTAACTCTTAACATTTAAAATTTGGTGGGGAAAATGGTGCTTTTATTAGCAAGCTTTGTGGAATAAATGTTTAAATGGAAAAGAAACAAAAACTGACACGTTTTTCCACCTTGAACTAAATTTAACTCTAGTTACAAGAAAGAATGAGCTTTGTTTGTGATTCTCACCAGTTACAAGATGCATATTGCTTACTGAGGACTAAAATCTTGATAATTCATTGAAGAAATATATGTAATTAGATTGCAATAAATCAGTTGTAGCAAGATTCACCATCAAAACAACGTGATGAAGTTTCTCTTCTTCCAAGCATTATAACACTAATTAACAGATTATGTTAAAAATATTTACGTTTTCGAATAGGATTAATTCTACCTCTGTTTATGCAACTAAACGTTTACAATATATTAGAATGTTAGTTATTGATTTTAATCCTAAAACATCAAACTACTAATTATTTTGTCAGCTTTGACTACTATTCTTTACCTTTGAATGCTGACTTTGTTTGAATTTCATTCAGTAATATTAGATTCTGACATTGATTTACTTATATGACTTACTTTTTCTTGCTCAATTTTCTAAAACATTCTTAATTAGACTAGATTATATTTAAGTTCCAGAATAATTCTGGATAAATCGTTATACTTGCTAATCAAAACATTACCTCAGTCAAATAAACTTGTAGCACACAAAAACCAAAAAAAAAAATTAACCATTTTACTTTAATTGTGAGCTATCTCAGCATTAAAACAAGTTCTATCAGCAAAAGCTATATATACATAGTTGCAATTTTAATCGGCATGAAAGTGTACAAAATTTTGTTTCTATTAATTCAACAACGCTGATAACTAAATCAATGAAAAAACACCATCTTTTTTTAAACACTTTCTTAAGTGGATATTATCCAAACAAAGGTGTACAGAAGGTTGGGCACGTTGTATTAAATCGATTTTGAAACCTCAAACGTATTGCATGTCTGGTTATGTTCTTTCTGACGACCATGCATTTTGACAATAGCGCTGCACTGTAGTTTCTATCGCAAAAGGATATCCAAGATAAAGCAGTTACGTCCAAAGCACACCACTCCTACCTGCAGCATTGCCAAAGGTAATCTAGTTTACGAAAACAATGGTATCCCAGCACTCATTACAACAGTCCAATCACACAGAAATCCATAAGTGCTGTGTCTAGCGGCCTGAACTATATTTTTATGAGGTATACAATTAGAAGGCTTATCTTGGTGAGCCAATAACCCTTTTGTACAAAGCCGGTATTTTTATTTGGTACAAAGGGTTTAGAACATTAATCTAATAGCAACCAGAGTTCACTTTCAATTTCATACCCATTCTTCTTGTCCATAGCTTAACCCTGGAACAGTATTCTGTGGTGATCATGAATAACCTCCAAATTGTTTCGTAACATACCGAATTCACTTTTGTAATTCTTTTCAACCATTGACCGGTAGGATATAGCATGAGACTTTTTACAGATACCAAGGCATACATGTTTTCCAGAGTGTCACTTCGTACTGCCATTTTTACCTAGTTAGGTACCTTTCATACAGCTACAGTTGGTCTTTTTTCCTGAGTTTGTTATGGAAGTAACTTGTGTGCACGTGACTGTTGTTTGTTTTTCCAGTTAGAGATCTGTCGGTATTTTATCTATGTAGGGGCCGGATTCTTTACAATAGGTGTTTGTGACTTGTTGGCAATATATTTCAGAAATAAATATCACACAGTCACCTTGTTTTAAAATAATATATTAAAACAAGTCAAACTTATATACGACCCGGTATGGCCAGGTGATTTAGGGCACTCGACTTCCAATCTGCGGGTCGCGGGTTCGAATCCCCGTCCCATCAAACATGCTCGTCCTTTCAGCCATGGGTGCGTTATAATGTGACGATCAATCTCACTGTTTGTTGGTAAAAGAGTTGGGGGTGATGGCTAGCTGCCTTCCCTTTAGTCTTTCACTACTCAATTAGGGATGGCTGGCTAGCATGGATAGGCCTCGTGTAGCTTTGTGCGAACTTCATAACAAACCTGTTCATCAACTTTGAGCAGCTTGGGTTGGCTGGCCCTTACTCCATTGTCATTCTTGGGTTCTTTCTGTTGGGTGAGCTTGGCGATCTCAATTTCTGCTCTTATTCTTTCTCTCTTTATTCCCAGTCTTTCTCTCATTTTCTTTGCTCTCCTTTTCTTTTTTTAGTCTTTCTTCCTCTCCTCCTCTCTCTTCTGTTGCTGCTCTTCTCTCTTTAATTCTTGTTGTTGTTTAAGAAACTCTTGTAGTTCACTATCTTTTAACCCAATGTGCTCACCTTTTTCTACCCATTTATCAAAATCAGTTGACATGGTTATATAGCGTGATTGTAATACCTACAATATTTTCGCCATCACTAACATTGTGCATATATAGGCCTACTTATTTTCGCTGTCATTCACGTCTTCTTCTAGTGCCATATACCACTATATAACCTTGACTGACTCGCCAAATGTCAGTTTTGTATATATGAGTGGGCTATGATTCTTTTACAGTAGGTCGATATGACTTGTTAGCGATAAATTCGAACAATAAACGGACTACACACACAATCCAATTGTTTAAAATAATATATTCAAAACAAGTCAAACGTATTTACAAAAATTCTTTACACTATAGGTTATCAGTTTTATCTAAAATTCTAAATAATTCGCTTTTCTTGTCTGATTAAATTACCTTAGAATCCAATTGACAAGACTAATTCTTTTTCTCTACTCTTATCACAATAATATCAGTGAATAATGCACTTGTTACGACAGCGGAAGTCACGCGACGCTGGGAGCATGCACTATAGAGTTTCTCCAAGGATCATGAATTATCGAGGAGGCCCGAGTTTGTTCGAGACGCCGTCTTTTTTAGTATATAAACCTGGCGAGAAAAACCAGCGGCATGGCAGTGATAGATAGATGGAAGAGATATAGATATATATATATAGGGATAGATAATTGAGTTATGCGAACAGTAGGCACCGTAAGTAAAGTGTGTGAATCACTGTGATTTATAGCG
>NW_013666819.1:226583-228384 GCF_000517525.1 Limulus polyphemus
ACAGGACTAGGATTAGGACTAGAGTCTGTGCTAAAAAGGAGAGTTTGCAAGAGCAGGCACAGGATTTGGAAAGTATGGCACACAATGCATACCCAACTGTACCACTCAATGTCCTCAAGCTGTTGCTGAGGGATCAGTTCGTAGATGCCTTGGACAGTCCATAATTAAAGATACAAGTGAAGCAAGCACACCCCTCTATTATGCAGGATGCAATGGCCAGAGCTCTTAAAATCGAATCCTATGTTAAGTCCAGCACAGAAATACCAAGGTTGGTACAGTCATCAGGATTCAAGAGCAGAAAGGGGCAGCTTTTAGAGAAGTTTGAGGGACTTTGCTTGCACTATAACAAACCTGGACACAAGAGAACTCAATGCCATCAACTTCAACACAGGGAAGATGCCATGGCAGGAAAGACTGCTACCCAGAAAGGTTGTTGGAACTGTGGAGAGCAAGTCAGCCTCTGGGAAACCAGCAGTGGTTCATGTTGAGGGATGCCCAAAAACCCCCATCGTGAAAGTCCCAACAGCTAGGTATAAAATGGCAAGCACACATAGTGTGTACGTGACAGGAAAGCTGGATGGCCAAAAGTGCAACTTTGTCATAGATTCTCAGCAAACCCTTGTGAGTATCAATGTGCTGGATCACAAAGAAGTACCAGAAGCCATTATGCAAGGTTGTGGGGACCAGTGTGGGTAACTATTGAGTTCATGGGCATGAAGAACAGACACAAAGTATACTTGGCTGACATTGAAGACCCATCAAGGCCAGCAAACGTGAAGATTGGAAGGTCACTCGTGGCAGGTCATCAAGTATTACCCATAACAGTGGCTAATTTCTCTAAATGTGAGCAGACACTTAAGGAAGGGGCATTGTTGGGTGTGTGCCAGGAGGTAGAGCTAGTCAATGTTAAGGCAAGAAATACAACCATAAAGAAAGAACATCCTCTCCCAGAACATTTAACTGACCTCTATCAGAAGAGCATTGTCTGTTTGTCATCATCACGGGCTCTTCAGGTAAGGAAACTTTTGGCGAATTATGCAGACGTCTTTTGAAAAGGAGATCATGACCCTGGCACAGACCTTGTGGAGCACAGAATAAACACAGGCAATCACCATCCAATAAAGATCCCTCTGAGGAGAATAGCTCCAGCAAAGCAACAAGAGATGAAGAAGGTCATGGATGGCCTAATTAAAGAAGGGATAGTCGAGAAATTAGATAGTCTCTGGTCAGCTCCCATTGTGTTAGTCCAGAAAAAGGACTACTACTTGATGACCTGCCACAAGTGACCTTCCAATCTTTACGTCTCCTGGCCTGGATGGGTCTTCTACTGCTTCCACAAGCATCAGGCCTCCTTGAAGTTTCAGGCATTGAGCTCTCTTTTGCCCAGGTTTGTTGCAGTACCAGCAAAGTCCCTCAAACTTCTCTGACAGCTGCCCTTTTCTATCCTTGAATCCTGATGACTGTACCAACCATGGTACCTCTTTGCTGGACTTAACATAGGATTCGATTTCAAGAACTCTGGCCATTGCATCCTGCATAATAGAGGGGTGTGCTTGCTTCACTTGTATCTTTAATTGTGGACTGTCCAAGGCGTCTATAAACTGATCTCTCAGCAACAGCTTGAGGACATTGGGTGGCACAGTTGGGTATGCCGTGTGTGCCATACTTTCCAAGTCCTGTGCCAGCTCTTGCAAACTCTCCCCTTTAGCACAGACTCTAGTCCTAATCCTAGTCCTGTAGACTTCGGACTGATTTTGAGTTCCATACCTGAGTTCTAGAGCAGCTAGGATGCTCTATAGTT